>NC_057803.1:482985494-483285494 GCF_018294505.1 Triticum aestivum
GCCTCGCCCCGCCGCCGACGCCGCCACTATTCTCCGGCCGCCTCCTCACCGCGCAGCCCCCCCCCACCCGCCGTCCACACCAAACCACGTCTCGACATGGCCGTCACCACGCCCGCGCTTCCGCCGTAGTTTTGGTCGTCGATCGGAGGAGGTTTGGCCGTCGCCGTCCTTGTCGGTGGCAGAGGGGACACGACTGCCGACGACGTACCACGGCGGCCGAGGCAGATTCCGATGAGAGCTCCGGAGCGGCCTGTAGCCGGCCGGCAACCACCCTGCTGCGTCGAGGTGATCATCGCGGCCTCTTCGCCACCACGACCGCAAGGTGTTCGACCTTTTGTCAACAAAGGTATGGACAGTGAAGACGAGTTTTTCTTCCATCACTTCCTTTGTTCATCGGATGATTCGTCGTCGGATGATGACGATCTTGTGGTGGCTGCACTGGCCGTTCACGAGCATATTCAACGGCAGCTTCCTCGGTACAGGGGGTCACTCCCTAGCCGTGCTCCCAAACTGAACCGCAACAGGGAGAGAGGCCACGCCCTGCTCTATGTAGATTACTTTGCCAACACCCCGCTCTTCAGGCCGGATAAATTTTGTCGCCGTTTTCGTATGGCAAGGCGTGTGTTCAATCGTATCCGAGAGGGAGTGGTTGCTCATGACCCATACTTCGAGTGCAAGACGGATGCCCTTGACAAGCTTGGATTCTCCTCCTACCAGAAATGCACCGCGGCCATCCGCATGCTTGCATATGGAATTCCAGGCGATTTGGTGGATGAGTATGTGCGTATGAGTGAGACAACATGTCTGATGTCAATGTACAAGTTTTGTCAGGCTGTGATCGAGGTCTTTGGCCCAGAGTACTTGAGGCAGCCAACTGCCGTTGATACAGAGAGATTGTTGGCGATCAACGCAGCTAGAGGCTTTCCAGGTATGCTTGGCAGCATAGATTGTATGCATTGGGAGTGGAAGAACTGTCAATTTGCTTGGCAGGGCCAGTACAAGGGGCATGTTAACGGATGCACTGTCATATTAGAAGCGGTGGCATCATAAGATCTTTGGATATGGCATTCTTTCTTTGGCATGGCAGGTTCTCACAATGATATCAACGTGCTGCAGCGTTCTCCAGTCTTTGTGAGGCTTGCAGAAGGCCACTCCCCACCTGTCAACTTTGAGATCAACGGCCACCATTACAACAAGGGATACTATCTAGCAGATGGTATATATCCTCAGTGGTGAACTTTTGTGAAGACAATCTCGAAACCCCAAGGTGAGAAGAGAAAGAGATTTGCCCAAATGCAAGAGAGTGTTAGAAAGGATGTGGAACGTGCTTTTGGTGTGCTTCAATCCCAGTGGGGTATCATTCGAAACCCTGCACTGTCATGGGATGAAGGGAAGCTTTGGGAGGTGATGACTGCTTGTGTGATCATGCACAACATGATCATCGAGGACGAGCGTGACGAGAGTATCTTCGACCAAGGATTTGATTATCAAGGTGAAAATATTGAGCCCCTGCACCAAGACCCGGCCACATTTGAACAGTTTGCCCAATTCCACCGTAAGATGCGTGATTGGCACACTCATGTGAATCTTCAAAATGACTTGGTTGAGCACGTGTGGGATCACATTGGCAACCAATAGATGTATTTGTCCATTTTATGTTCAGTCAAGACAATTTCGATTTGGTTGTAAAACTATTTTATTAAAGACAATTTCAATTGGGTTGTAAAACTATTTTAATTTTCAGATAAAAATTTGGGTTCGAAACTAGTTTTAATGCAAATTTGGGCATTTCTTGGCCCTGACGGACAGGATGTGGCAAAAGGATGCGTCCGCGCGGTTGGCGCACGGCCACCGCATCCCAGGACAGGCGCGGACACGACCCCAAATCCCTACCCAAAGGGACAAAAACAGGACAAAACGGACGTCCGTTTGGGGTCGCGCGGTGGAGTTGGCCTTATTTTTTTCAGTTCACACAACAGTCGTCCGGTGCATGCGCTTTCATTGGGCATAGGATGGGGAGCAACTAGTTAAAGAGTGCTCCTTCGGGAGCCTCACAACTATCATCGTCACATATCGCGCTCTGCGCATTTCCTCCGAATTTTTTTTGGCACGTGTTTTTGGCTTTTTAAACAGTTTTTTGAGTTTTTTTTTAACTTTTCATTTTTTTCCACCGGTCTTTTTTAGCTTTTGGATCAATTTCTTTTTTGGAAACAATTTTTTTGCATGAAAAAACACGTTTTTTTGCTTCCGCAAAGGCTCGGTCATGACTCTCAGAAATGAAAAAAAGACGTGTTTTCTGTTTTTTTTCATGAAAAATACGGTTTTGCTTTCGTGAGAGGCACGGTTCTGCTTTCACGAGAGACACATCCGTGCCTCTCAAAAACGAAAAAACGTGTTTTCTATTTTTTTCCTTTCACGAGAGGCACGGCTTTGATTTTCTGTTTTTTTTTCTTCCACGAGAAGCACGATTGTGCTTTCGCGGGAGGTACGGCCGTGCCTCTTTCGAAAAGTGAAAAAATCGTGCTCCTATTTCGGTTTTTTGTCTGATTTTTTTTGAAAAATAATCATCAAAATCTATCAACATGGGATTTAGTTTTGAAAATCTCGACGCGAAGAATCCAACAGTGAAAACGGTTCGAGATTTGAACGCACGATTTAAAAGATAAAACATTTTAAATAAATAAATATACGAAAAGGAGAAAACTCCCACATTACGACAAATGACGCACATGCAGCAACGTGCCACTTATCACAATCTAAAAAGGTGAGGGTGATTTTTGCAAAAAATACTCTTCAATTAGTGATTTTGCATAGGATGCGAGCATGAGACTGGATTGCACCTGCCCAACACAATGGAAGGTGCCTTTTTCCCGTGGGGGCTTTACATGGAGACCTCCGTATGCCGTCTCTTCGCTAAAGGCCGCGGTTTTCTAGTTTTTTCTCTGATTTTTACCCAAAACACCATATGTTGTTTTTAGGAGCTAGATATTTTAAAAATCTATTAGAAATAGGAAAAATACAAATTAGAAAACTGTTTAGTATATAAAGAAAGTTCCATGCATATAAGAAAATGTCAGTGTGTGCTATAAAAATGTTAATGTATAATGGATAATGATTCATCGTATATTAGTAAATGTTCAATGTATATAAGTATATAAGAAAAAAAAGCACCATATATTAGCAATATTAGCAAAATGTTTACTGTATATTAAAAAATGTTCACTGTATATTGCGAACTATAAGAAATGTAAAAAATAAACGTTAGAAAAAATCAGGAAAAAACTGTAAAGGGGGAAAATAAAAAATATAAGAAAAGTGAAAAAGAAATCCGAAAGCAAAAGCAAATACAGAAAAAAAGAACCGAAAAGGAAAAAATGTGTGCACGTGCTAAATGGACCGACCCACTTGCCTCGTGCTTCAGCTAAGCGCACCTATATGATGCTTGCCGGCATAATATAGAGTTTTCCACTTATATTGGCGTCCGCACAATTTGGGCCAGCCATAAATCAAGTTCCTTAGCACTTTGCTGGCGACGAGGCGCGGTTGTAGTGGCGGGTCGAGTTGAGCACATGGTTTTTTATTTTCAGTGAGATTTCGATGAAATTCACTGAATTTCAGTAGATACTAAAATAATTACATTTCAACCAAAATATTTCAGCAATTTCAGTAGTGCACAGGGATTTGTTTTTTAAAATATCTTTCGATTTTTTTGAAACTTTAGTTGAATTCAATTGAATATTTCGGTCATTTGGCCGACATGCAAACTGAAATTCACTGAATTTCGGTGATTTCGGTGAGTGCTAGAATTTTCTTGAAACTGAAATTGAAAACCTTCGTTGAGTGGGACATGGACGAGGGGATGGGCACGCGAGGGAGAGAGTTGCGTGCAGGGTCAAAGGACCCGATTGCTTTTTTAAAATGTGAGAGAAGGATATTGTAGGGTCAAAAGACTAGAATGATATATAGTAGAAAAATCTCAGACGAAAAACCAAAAAAAAAAAAGAGAACCTGCCTACATGGCATGCCTAGTCAGCATAAAATACCCCTGCAATTCGATTTGGTGAATTTGAGGGCAAAATGTGGAAGGAGTCTTTAAATTAGGGGTAAAAATGTGGTTGATTCCCGATTTGGGAGTCATTTCTGTGACAAAGGTCAATCTTGGGGGTAAAAATGAAATCAACTCTTTAATTTTTCTCACCATTGCACTTCTGTTCAAGACCTTTTCCTTTTTTCATCTTGTGTATTCACACGCCCTTGTGTGTTTCATGTGCAGGCTGTGATTTCATTCTCTTTTTTTACTTTCCCTGTAGCTGCACTTTTCATATATAGTAAGTTGCATATAATTATTTTGTGAAACTATCCAAAATGTGTAAGTTGACTACTTTCGTACATTTCTCAATTCTCTTCTTACATATTTTCAGACACACGTGATTGAATACATGCAAGTATTTTTAAACATCACAACTAGTTTTTACTTGATATATGCATCTATCATCATAATTAACGCGGTACTTGCATTTTTTTATTATACTCAAGCTCTACCTTTTTTAAATACGACTCGCCCTTGGGTGCGCCTCCCCTCCCTCTGTCAGCTACGAGTGCTACCACATGTGGCGGCCGGAGGAGGAGGAGGTTGGTCTCCCCGACGAGATTCGCTATGCAGGAGCAGCCCAACAGCCTCCCCCCTCGTGCTCGAGCTTGGCATGATGCTGACGGCAGAGTCACATGGGACATGTTTGAATAAATTCCCAAAATATAATTAGTTTTGAGAGAGACAAGTGTTAATACTAATGAGTAGGCACCACGTCCAACATAACGGTTTGAGTAATATCTCGATATTTGTTGCCACGTGGCTCTAACGGGTGGGCCACAAATGTCATAAGCGTGATTAAAACTAAACCAATGGTAACCAGGTTTTTTAAAGGAAAACCCACTGGAGTGGTAGGCATCAGTCGTGTTTAAAAAAGTGATAGTCTTTCTGAACCCTAACATGTAATATGCTAGTTTTATGTTATTTACTCAAGGTTTGTACCCTACGTTGAATTATTTTCCTCGAATAGCTTTATTTGTCCTCTCTCCTTGATTTTGTCGAATACTTTCTCTTATGATTTCTACATTTAGGTGACATAGTTAGAACAACCATGGCCTAGTTATAACGCTAGAAGCTTATTCTGAAATATGAAGGATAGTTGTGATTTCTTTATTGTGGAAGAAATATTGTCATCATATCTCAAGATAAGAGGCGACATTTGGAAGAATATTCTCATCATGTTACCAACCCAAACAAAATAGATAATTCTTCTAATCTTGAAACTGAAATTCACTGAATTTCGGTGATTTCGGTGAGTCGTGAAATTTTCTTGAAACTGAAATTGAAAACCTGCGTTGAGCGGGACATGGACGAGGGGATGGGCACGAGAGGGAGAGAGCTGCCTGCAGGGTCAAAGGACCCGATTGCTTTTTTCTAAATGTGAGAGAAGGATCCTGCGGGGTCAAAAGACTAGAATGATAGTAGAAAAAACTCAGACGAAAAACCAAAATAAAACCCGCCTACATGGCATGCCTAGTCAACATAAAATACCCATGTAATTCGAATTGGTGAATTTGAGGGCAAAATGTGGAAGGAGTCTTTAAATAAGGGGTAAAAATGTGATTGATTCCCGATTAGGGAGTAATTTCTTTGACAATGGTCAATCTTGGGGGTGAAAATGGAATTAACTCTTTATTTTTCCTCACCATTGCACTTCTGTTCAAGACCTTTTCCTTTTTTTCATCTTGTGTATTCACACGGCCTTGTGTTTTTCATGTGCAGGCTGTGATTTCACTCTTTTTTTCACTTTCCCTATAGTTGCACTTTTCATATATAGTAAAGGTGTGTTCGGTAACACTCCACGACCGCTAACTCCCTAGCTCCTCCGCCGTCTGTCAGGAGCCAGCTTCTCGCGGCAAAGCACGGAGCGATCGATCCGTTGGGCAGCATAGCTCCTCTATCGCTAGCACATGCCTGGGCTGGCAGCCCATTTGGGTTGGATATGGCATGGCTAGGCAGGAAATCACTGCGCCCGCCGGATATGTCGCTCGTGGAAAAAGATTCGAATCGGTACGCTCACTTGGCGGTGGCATCCCAAACGTAATTTTGGTCAACTCCATCTCCTTGAGAAGCTGGGAGCCCGGAATGATCAGCTCCTCGACTCCACGAAATTTACACTACAAGACGGGACAGCAGCCCGGAGTTGAACTCCCGGAGTTTGTGCGTTCGGCCTGACTCCGGCTGTGGAGTTGATGGAGTTCGGAGCCAGGGAGTAACCGAACACGCCCTAAGTTGCATATAATTGTTTTGTGAAACCATCCAAAATATGTAAGTTGGCTACTTTTGTACATTTACTCAATTCTCTTCTTACATATTCAGACACACTGAATACATGCAAGTATTTTAAAACATCACAACTAGTTTTTACTTGATATATGCATCTATCATCATAATTAACATGATACTTGCATTTTTATTATACTCAAGCTCTACCTTTTTAAAATACGACTAGCCCTTGGGTGCGTCTCCCCTCCCTCTATCAGCTACGAGCGCTACCACATGTGGCGGCCGGAGGAGGAGGAGGTTTGGTCTCCCCGACGAGCTTCGCCGTGCAGGAGCAGCCCAACAGCCTCCCCCTCGTGCTCGAGCTTGGCGTGATGCTAGCGGCAGAGTCACATGTGACTTGTTTGAATAAATCCCCAGAATATAATTAGTTTTGAGAGAGACAAGTGTTGATACTAACGAGTAGGCCCCACATCCAACATAATGGTTTGAGTAATATCTCAATATTTGTTGGCCACGTGGACCTGACGGGTGGGTCACAAATGTCATAAGCGTGATTCAAACTAAACCAATGGTAACCAGGTTTCTTTTAAAGGAAAACCCACTGGAGTGGTAGGCATCGGTCATGTTTTAAAAAGTGATAGTATTTTTGAACCCTAACATGTAATGTGCTAGTTTTATGTTATTTACTCAAGTTTTAAAAAGTGATAGTATTTTTGAACCCTAACATGTAATTTGCTAGTTTTATGTTATTTACTCAAGGTTTGTACCCTGCGTTGAATTATTTTCGTTGAATAGCTTTATTTGTTCTCTTTCCTTGACTTTGTCGAATACTTTCTCTTATAATTTCCACATTCAGGTGACATAGTTACAACAATCATGGCCTAGTTATAACACTGGAAGCTTATTCTGAGATATGAAGGATAGTTGTGATTTCTTTATTGTGGAACAAATATTGTCATCATATCTCAAGATAAGAGGCGACATTGGGAAGAATATTCTCATCATGTTACCAAGCCATACAAAATAGATAATTCTTCTAATCTACTTTGACTTATTAAATGTGCACACCAACTATGGCAACCTCCACATAATCTTTCTTGAGAGTTCCCGTCGTGCTTGAAGCATTTTGTTTGAGATAGCCGCAAAAAACATGTGTTCAAATTAATTGTATTGTACACAACAATTGGAGATTAACACTGCTTGCTAAAGTTTAAAAAAATGAGAAAATAAAATTAATTGATATAGATAAACATTTATTCAGTCATATATTATATTCTTGTATGTCGTAAATCCTTCCATGCATCTAGGCAGGAAATCACTGCACCCCCCGGATATGTCGCTCGTGGAAAAAGACTCGAACCGGTACGCTCACTTGGCGGTGGCATCCCAAACGTAATTTTGGTCAACTCCATCTCCTTGAGAAGCTGGGAGCCCGGAATGAACAGCTCCTCGACTCCACGAAATTTACACTACAAGACGGGACAACAGCCCGGAGTTGAACTACCGGAGTTTGTGCGTTTGGCTTGACTCCGGCTGTGGAGTTGGTGGAGTTCGGAGCCAGGGAGTTACCGAACACGCCCTAAGTTGCATATAATTGTTTTGTGAAACCATCCAAAATATGTAAGTTGGCTACTTTTGTACATTTACTCAATTCTCTTCTTACATATTCAGACACACTGAATACATGCAAGTATTTTAAAACATCACAACTAGTTTTTACTTGATATATGCATCTATCATCATAATTAACACGATACTTGCATTTTTATTATACTCAAGCTCTACCTTTTTAAAATACGACTAGCCCTTGGGTGCGTCTCCCCTCTCTCTGTCAGCTACGAGCGCTACCACATGTGGTGGCCGGAGGAGGAGGAGGAGGTTTGGTCTCCCCGACGAGCTTCGCCGTGCAGGAGCAGCCCAACAGCCTCCCCCTCGTGCTCGAGCTTGGCGTGATGCTAGCGGCAAAGTCACATGTGACTTGTTTGAATAAATCCTCAGAATATAATTAGTTTTGAGAGAGACAAGTGTTGATACTAACGAGTAGGCCCACATCCAACATAACGGTTTGAGTAATATCTCAATATTTGTTGGCCACGTGGACCTGACGGGTGGGCCATGAAAGTGCGTTATATCGACTAGAGGGGGGTGAATAGGCGATTTTTATGAAAGTCTTCAAAACGTGGAAGTTTCAAAGACAAACAACAGAAATAAACCTATTACCATGCAGCGGAAGGTAGACTACACTAGGCAAACCATAGTCAAGTATTCAATAAAGTGAAAGCACAGTGACTAATAGCAGCTAGGTAGTAAGGATCAGGTAGGAAGATATTCTGAAGCCAAACAGAACACGCAGTCACTCAGTGAAGACAAAAGATAGTGCAATCATACAATGACTTCACAAGGACCAACAGTAAGTAAAGAGAAGGGAAGGATGAAACCAGTGACTCGTTGAAGACAATGATTTGTTGGACCAGTTCCAGTTGCTGTGAAAACTGTACGTCTGGTTAGGGCAGCTAGGTATTTAAATCTAAGGACACATAGTCCCGGACACCCAGCCCTGAACACGCAGCTCAGGACACCCAGTCCTCACCGTATTCCCCTTGAGCTAAGGTCACATAGACCTCGCCCAATCACTCAGGTAAGTCTTCAAGGTAGACTCCCAAACCTTCACAGACTTCGTTCACCGGCAATCCACAATGTCTCTTGGATGCTCAGAACGCGATGCCTAACCGGCTGGAGGATTCACAGTCCTCAAGTGTAATAAGTCTTCAGATCACACAGACAAGAAGACTTAAGTGATGCCTAACGCTCTTAGGCTCTGGGTGGTTAGGGCTTTATCCTCGCAAGGAATTCTCTCTCAAAGGTTCGAGGTGGGTTGCTCTCAAACGACAAAAGCCGTACTCTAACTCTGAGCAGCCAACCGTTTATGGTTGTAGGGGGTGGGCTATTTATAGCCACTAGGCAACCCGACCTGATTTGTCCGAAATGACCCTGGGTCACTAAGGAACTGACACGTGTTCCAATGGTCAGATTTCAAACTCACGCGGCAGCTTTACTTGGGCTACAAGCAAAGCTGACTTGTCCGACTCTGGACAAGTTTCGCTCTCATAGTCTTCACTCGAAGACATAGGTTTTGGTTAAGCATCACTTCAGTCATTCTGACTGGTTCACTTGGACCCCACTTAACAGTACGGTGGTTCCTATGACTCAATAAAGAAGAAAAAGAACTACGAAAGATCTAAGTCTTCGAGCTCCATAGCTTCATGCGATGTCTTCTCTTGTCATAGTCTTCTTCTCTTGTCATAGTCTTCAATGTGAGTATCTTCATATACCACCTTTGACATCAATGTCTTCGTACATTTTTAGGGGTCATCTCTGGTAGGAAAACCGAATCAATGAGGGACTTTTACCCGTGTTATCCTGCAATTCTCACAAATACATCAGTCCCTCAACTAGGTTTGTCGTCAATACTCCAAAACCAACTAGGGATGGCACTAGATGCACTTACAATCTCCCCCTTTTTGGTGATTGATGACAAACTAGTTGAAGTTTTCAACGGGGAATATAATATGTGAAATTGTAAAGAATAAGGAATTGTCTTCATAAGTTGCAAGGGCTCCCCCTGAAGATGTGCATATAAGTAATTTGCTTTTGGAATGCAAATGCACATGGCAGGTTGTGCTTGTGGAGATCCTCTTCAACTTATGATGACAATCCACTATGCAAGTGAAGGTGTGTGAAGATAATGACATGCATAATGGAAAATGGACGTCTGCAAAATGATCTAAGTGCGGAATTTATCGTCGCACATGCGGAATTTATCATCGCATCACAAAGTGGCAAATAAGTAGCAGACGACCATCGAGTTTAAGTGTTACAACTCAAAGGACCAAATGTATCAAAACGAGAGTTGTAAACACGAAGCAAAATATAAAGCACCCGCCCATATGGATCCGCTTGAAGACTATCAAACTCATATGCTTCTCCCCCTTTTGTCAGCAAGGACCAAAAAGGTTTGAAGACATAGAGCATCTACTCGTTCCCATGAAGAGTAGGTGAAGCAGCAGGGTCGTCGGTGGTGTTCGGCGGTGCAGAAGAACTGGGAGCAGTGTCGAAGCGTGCTGAAGAAGGTGGCGGTGAAGTGGCATCGTCTTCATCCTCGATCACTCTGGCATTCACAGTTGCAGCAGAGGAAGAGAACTCAGAGTCTTCAAGAGATGGAGTGCGTCGCAGCACTGCCCTTCGAGGAGGTTCAAACTTGAAGCGTTCAGAGAAGCCATCCTCTTGAAGATCATCTTCAGAGCACATTAGCGTCAGCCCTTTCCAAGTGCGTCGAGAGGTTTCATGTGCAACAAAGGCATTCTTGGTGGCAAGATTGCGAATGCGGTTAACATCCACCAAGAGGCTTTGCATTTGGCACTTCAGCCAGTCATGATGCCTACCCTGTTTCTGATGAAGAGCCACAAAAAGCTCTCGGTCATTGAGAACACGAGTGCGCTTCTTGGGTCGTTGGGCAGTTGTGCTATCGGTGGCTTCAGTGAGAGCAGGATGCGGTGCACGTGTAGTGCCAGCCAAAGGATACACACGAGTGACTGCTTCAACTCCTTCAATATTCTGAGAAAAACTTTGATGCTCTGCATTCTGAAGACTTAGAGGTTCATTGGCAGGCTCAGGATAGATGGCTTCAATAGACATATCCACATCAGGCAGAAAGATCCGATGATTGCGAGCAGATGGCTCATATGAGATAGCGGAGTGAAGTTTGATCAGCCGCATTACCCATGGGGCGTAGAACTTCAAGCCAAAAAGATCAGAGCCTGATGCAGCAAGTTGGCGAATGAAGAAGTCCTGTGCATTGAAGCATTTGCCATGAAGAATATAGAAGACCAAAGTCTTCATTGCACCTTCCAGCTTGGCATGTGGAGAGTGTCATTTGATGGGCCAGAGAGTTCGCCTTATGATACGATAAATAGTCCTGGGCAGATACTCAAGGTCTTCAACAAGAAACTCCTTGGGATAAGCAGCATCTTGGGGCAATGGCTTCATCATGTTGAGCATCTGACTCATGTTAGGTTCAGGCTTCTGAAAGATGCTCTCCACAGCTTCACTGTGAAGTTGACAGCTAGATTCATAGAGATCACCAGGAGTGGGTAGACCAGTGAGCTCAATGATGTCAAAGGCTTTGGCTTCATGATGAACGTTTCCTATCATCCACTCCAGGACCCAAGTCTTCGGATCTCTGTTGTACCCGCGGATATGAAGTGTGGCATAGAATTGGAGCAGCAACTCTTCATTCCAATGCTCATGGTCGGTGACGAACGACAGCAATCCAACCTTCTTGAAGCAATCCAGAGCTTCTTCTAGACAGGGCAGACCAGCTATTGCTTCAATGTCAAGACGCTTATGTGAGAAGATGCGACCTTGATTGTATAGAATGCAGGAGTAATAGCTTCGCTGCAGATAGCTCCAGAACCGATCAGATGATATTCTTTCCCTTGATCAGGGGTTCCTGGAGCTATTGAAGAAAGTGTTGTCTGTTCTGAAGCCATTGACATTGAAGGATCCAGGTGCTGATGCAGGACCTGGAAACCTGGGCAATCTTTGGATTGGCTTCTGTACCTGAGGCCTGTGCTCAACATGATAGTCGAACTGAGGACCAGCAGCAGGCGCAGGAACAGAAGCAGTGGGATCAGTGGCTTCACTGACTTTTGGTGCTTGGGTGGGTGAAGGCTCCACATTAGCTTCAGCCATGACAGTGTCAGTGGCTTCATTGGTGTTGGTGGTGGCAGCCTCAAGATTTTCAACCTCCACTTGACGAGCTAGAGGATCGGTCACAGTCACGTTCTCCTCGAAAACAGCTTCTTGGTGGGACAGGGGAGTAGCAGCTTGTGGGGCTTCTTCTTCATCGGCTGATGCAGCCGGAATGTCTTCAGCAGCTTTAGCTTCAGACTCAGAGACTGGAGGCCTTGGTCCTTTGCGAAGCCTGCGCAACGCTGGCGACGTCTGTGGAGGAGTTGGATGGGCCTCAAAGTCTTCTTCCTCTTGTGGGCGATCAGCCCATGAAGCATCCTGATCAATTGGCGTCACAGGACGACCAATGCTGATGAGTTCGCTGTGCATTAGCACAGGCAATGATACCTGTTGGTGCTCGAGCTGAGGAAGAACTGCATCATCTTCAACATGGTCATGGTGACCAATGTCTTCAGCAGCGACGGGATCAGCTGCTGGAAAGTCTTCAGCTTCATGAGCCTCTGTGAAAGCAGGCTCATGGACAGTCAGTTGACGTTCTTGCGGTTCAGCGTCAGGGTGAACCATGGAGATGGATTCAACAATCAAGGGCTCTGTGGGAGCAGGCCGTTCCTTCTTGGTCTTCCTCTTCTTCTTGGAGGGGGCAGTAGCAGAGGCTTCAAGATGTTTCCTCTTCCTGGCTTCAGCCTCAGCAGTCCTCGTCTTCTTCAGCTCTGAAGCGGTTGACCGGGCCTTTGGCTTCGAGCCAGTCATGCTAGTTGGGAAGACAATGGGATCTGCTTCCTGCCTTGGTGCGTTGGGTTTGGCCAGAATGGGCTTCTTCTTCTGCTTAGCAGCCATCCTGGGATCAATGCCCGGACGTCCAAGGGCCTTGCGCTTCTCAGCCTCGTTGTAGCCTTGCACACACTTGTCAGCCAGGCTCTTCATGCGCTCCCGAGAACCCCGAGATTCTGCGCGTTTCTTGAGAAAGGCTTCTTTGAGCTCGTGCAGCATAATCTTGAAGTTTTTTACCTCTTGCACGCTGAGCTTGGCCATATGATTATTGAACTGAGCCTTTTTATAGTCAATCTTTTGCTTTAGTTCGACGATGCGCTGAGCGAGAGCTAGCTCTGAAGCAATGGCGCCATGGAAGGCGACACTGAGGCCAATGGGTAGTTGCAGATCTTCGAAGCTGATGTTTGGCGTATCAAACCACTCATCAAGGAAGTTGTGGATGATTGTCACGTCAAAGAGAGGCAGATCATTGAAGATTTCTGCTTCCTCTTTGCTCTTGATGAGTTGCTCAAGAGCGTCATCTGCAAGATCTTCATCACTGGACAGATCAATGGCATCATTGCGCAGAATGGCAACAGCTGTCAGCTCTTGGCCGGTGTGTGGCAGAGGCATCTTGACCTTCTGGGGCTTGGAGATGCGTGACAAATCTTCAGACTGCACACTGTCTTCAGGAGGTGCAGTTGCCAATGGCTTCGCTCGTGAGATTTTTGGTGCAGAGGCAGGCTTGGAAGCTTTTGGCTGCTTCAGTTTCTTTGGCTTCAGCGCTGCAGGCGCTTCATCTGAGTCAGCGTCATCTACAGGCTCATTTACGGCTGTCCCTTGAACCACGATATGGGTGATGAGACCTTCCAAGTTGTAGAAGGGCCCAAGAAGATTGGGTTCAGCTTCGCGAGTTCATCGGCACGGGGAGCAGAGGGACCAGGGTTGAAGTCTAATCCCAAAGACTTCTTGTTTTGCTTCGCTGAGTTCTGGGCAAACTGGAAGTTGCGCTTGAACAGATTGTCGTCATGACACCATAGCAGTAACAATGGGTCAGCATCCGCAGGCTGTGGTCCACGGACCATGCAGGGATAGAAGCCTCGTTCAATGGCTTCATCTCTGGTCCTGGGTTGAAGATTTTTATAGAGGATGTCTCCCATGGTCGCTTGATGGCATTCTTTTCATCATATTCCTTGGTCACAAATCTGTACTTGAACCACTGTTCTGCCCAATATCGTCGAATCCATTGGATTCGTGTTTTGCGCTGATTGTAATCCTCTTCAGGATCTGTCTTGTACAACTCTGAGAGGTCATCGGGCAGATCCCTTGATGTTTCTCCTCGACGCTTTCTGCCACCCTTCCTTGCTGATTTCTCTGAAGCCATGAATTTTAAACTAAAAAGCTTCAATATGTTCAAAGGCCTCAAAGGCTTTCGCTTGCTGGACAAACAGGAACTGGCTTCGGGAGAATTTATGTGATACTGTAAGAATTCTGCAAATGAATGCAGACTGTGAGAACCAAGGGATTCTCCCATGGACATGTACCTGTGACAGCATTAAGGTGCGAGGGAAGGGGAAGAGGTCATATGCATTCTCAGAATATTTTGAAGATAAATCAGTTTAGAAGACATTGACCTCATCGTGCGAAGACATTCACTCATAGATAAGGGGTTGGTTCCAGATTTGTACGAATCCATGGATCAGTACAAGTGAGGAATCTAACTGCTTTGTGAAGCATAAGTGAACATACTAGGCATAATATGAGATGCAGTATGAAGTGGATCCAACATGTGTGAACAGAAACTACTTGTGGTAGAAAATGACGAATCTGTAGGATCAAAGGGGCCGTAAAAAGGAAGTTTTATTTACCACACAAGGAACTGCTAGACGGAGTGGAAGAGGAGGCCGAGCAGTTCGATCGTCCGTGCCCTAACTTGGCGACGGAGGACACCTATGGCGACGGCGGAGAGGACGATGTCCGCGGTCGGCGTGAAGACGGTGTCGTAGAGGTTGCGGCAGCTAAGCGCTTCGTCGCCGGCGTCGTCGAGGGCTAGCGGTGGCGCTAGGGTTCGTGCGAGAGTGGAAGAAGAGATAATGACTGTGGTGAGGCGTATATTTATAGGGACAGGGGCGGCTCAGTGTTATTACACAGGTGCCCCTGGCGATTCACATCTGAGGAACACGTGGCCATCATGCAACATATCGGGGGTTGTTCCACGTCCCACGCACGCCTGGATTGTCGGGTGGTCGTTCCCACTTCTCCGGGTTTCAGGTGAAGGAATGAGCATTGAAAACGGACTTAATGTTTGTCTCTGTATCTTCTGCTGACAAGGATGCAGAGAAGACATTCGGCAGTTTCAATAGAATGCATATGACTTGGAGAGATGGAGTTTGAGATAGAAAGCATAGAGAGGTTAGGGTCCGATCACATTCACTTAGTTCAAAAGACTCAACATGAAGACATAGCTATAAGTGAATGCTATAGAGGACAAAACACTAGTATATATATATATATATTCAACATAGAGAAGATAATCATGAAGACATGTTGAAATTTAAGCCAAACCAAATGTGAATACATATCAACTGTAACGCCATGAGTGAAACACTTCGAACAGAACCTTCGGTGGTGGCGTTACCCACCGTATAGGAAGTATCAGACCCAGACATGGCGCACAATTATCGTGGCATTCTGAAGTCAAATTCCACATTAATGTATTCACACTTAGAATGTATGTCTTCATTGATTGAAGATATACTTTACTTCATGTGTTGCACATCTAAGTCATCAATACGCATAAGTGTTAGGATGTGTGCTTGATCACAGGACATTTGAGGATTCCAGGATATTTAGCTCACACCGTAACTTGCAAAATCTCTTCTCATCCAAGGGCTTGGTGAAGATATCTGCCAATTGCTCTTCGGTGTT
This sequence comes from Triticum aestivum, assembly GCF_018294505.1. Classification (NCBI taxonomy): domain Eukaryota; kingdom Viridiplantae; phylum Streptophyta; class Magnoliopsida; order Poales; family Poaceae; genus Triticum; species Triticum aestivum. The sequence continues at coordinate 483,001,240 of NC_057803.1, forward strand.
GACGTGTATGATATCAATATCTTCCTTCACAACATGATCTCTGAGAAAGTGATGACGAATTTCAATGTGCTTTGTCTTCGAATGCTGAACTGGGTTGTTGGCAATCTTGATGGCGCTTTCGTTGTCGCAGTAGAGTGGCACTTGCTTCAGATGAATGCCATAGTCCTTGAGTGTTTGCTTCATTCACAGAAGCTGAGCGCAGCAAGATCCAGCAGCAATGCATTCAGATTCAGCAGTGGAGAGAGATACACAGTTCTGCTTCTTTGAAGACCAACATACAAGTGATCATCCCAGAAAGTGACATGTGCCTGATGTAGACTTATGATCCACTTTGTCACCAGCATAATCAGCATTCGAGAATCCAACCAGATCAAACTCTAAGCCCTTTGGATACCATAATCCTAGAGTTGGGGTGTGAGCCAAATATCGAAGAATTCGCTTCACAGCTAAGTGATGCGACTCCTTTGGTGCCGCTTGGAATCGAGCACACATGCAAACACTAAGCATAATATCTGGCCTAGATGCACATAGATAAAGTAAAGAACCAATCATGGAGCGGTATACCTTTTGATCGAACTCTTTACCATTATCGTCGGGACCCAGATGATGTTTGGCTGGCATTGGCGTCGTGAGGCCTTTGCAGTCTTGCATACCGAACTTCTTCAGACAATCTTTGAGATACTTCTCTTGAGATATGAAGATGTCATTGCGTTGCTGTCGTATTTGAAGACCGAGGAAGAACTTCAGCTCTCCCATCATGGACATCTGATATTGCTCTTGCATCATATATCCAAACTCTTCACTGTACTTCTGATTGGTGCAGCCGAAGATGATGTCATCCACATATATTTGGCAAACAAACAGTTCACCATCATATGTCTTCGTGAAGAGAGTGGGGTCGAGGGAACCAGGTATGAAGCCTTTGCTCTTCAGGAAGTATTTGAGTGTGTCATACCAAGCCCGAGGGGCTTGTTTGAGGCCATACAGTGCCTTGTTGAGCTTGTATACCATGTCAGGATGTTTTGGATCTTCAGAGCCAGGCGGTTGTGCAACATACACTTCTTCTTCAATCTTGCCATTGAGAAAGGCGCTCTTCACATCCATTTGATATAGAAGTATGTTATGATGATTTGCATAGGCTAGTAGTATGCGTATGGCTTCCAGTCTAGCCACTAGAGCAAATGTTTCATCGAAGTCAATGCCTTCCACTTGAGTATATCCTTGAGCAACGAGACGAGCTTTGTTTCTGACAACTTGACCATGCTCATCTTGCTTGTTGCGGTATATCCATTTGGTGCCTATTATGTTGTGCTTCTGAGGATCAGGACGCTTAACCAGTTCCCATACATTATTCAGCTCAAACTGTTGAAGCTTTTCTTGCATAGCTTGAATCCATTCAGGTTCCATGAAGGCTTCTTCAACTTTCTTGGGTTCTGTTATTGAGACGAAGGCGAAGTGCCCACAGAAATTTGCTAGCTGAGTTGCCCTTGAACGAGTGAGCGGACCAGGGGCATTGATGCTATCAATTATTCTCTCAGTCTGCACTTCATTAGCAACATGAGGATGTACAGGGCGAAGGTTTTGCTCTTGCTGATCATTGTCATTGTTAGTGGGATTGTCTTCAGGCTGAGCATTGTCTTCAGGTTGATCAGGTGCGGAGATGATAAGTTCCTCTTCAGGTTGAGCTTCAGAGGGTATGATTTCTCTAGTTCCCATTAGCTTGATTGATTCGCTGGATGGAACTTCATCTAGCACATTTGGGAGGTGCTCTCTTTGTGAACCGTTAGTCTTATCAAACCGCACATCCACTGTTTCAACCACTTTATAATGAAAGAGATTGAAGACTCTGTAGGAGTGCGAATCCTTTCCATATCCAAGCATAAAACCCTCATGTGCTTTTGGTGCAAATTTTGAAGTGTGATGTGGATCCTTGATCCAGCACCTGGCGCCAAATACTCTGAAGTAACTGACATTTGGCTTCTTGCCAGTAAGGAGCTCATAAGATGTCTTGTTCAGAAGCTTGTGAAGATAAACACGATTGATTGTATGGCATGCAGTATCAATGGCTTCAGGTCAGAATTTTCTTGGAGTCTTGTATTCATCTAGCATCATTCGGGCCATCTCAATGAGTGTTCTGTTCTTGTGTTCGACGACGCCATTCTGCTGTGGCATGTACGGAGCTGAGAATTCATGTGTGATGCCCAAAGTATCAAGATATGTATCAAGGCCAGTGTTCTTGAATTCAGTGCCATTGTCACTTCTGATGTGCTTTATCTTGGCACCATAGTTGTTCATTGCTTGATTGGCGAAGCGTCTGAAGACATCCTGCACTTCAGTCTTGTAGAGGATTATGTGCACCCAAGTATATCTAGAGTAATCATCAACAATGACAAAGCCATAGAGACAAGCAGTAGTAGTAAGAGTTGAGTAATGAGTGGGACCGAAAAGATCCATGTGGAGCAGTTCGAAGGGTCGAGTGGTTGTCATGATTGTCTTCGAGGGATGTTTGGCCCTCGTCATCTTTCCTGCTTCACAGGCACCGCATAAGTGATCTTTCTTGAACTTGACGCCCTCGATGCCTATGACATGCTTCTTCTTTGCAAGGGTGTGGAGGTTCCTCATGCCAGCATGCCCTAGCCTTCGATGCCAGAGCCAGCATTCTGAAGCTTTTGCTAGAAGACATACGGCAAGCTGTGGTCCTGCTGAGAAATCTACCACGTACAAATCATCTTTCCGATACCCTTCAAACACTAGAGACTTGTCAGATTCCATTAGAACAAGGCAGCGATATTTTCCAAACATTACGATCATGTTCAAATCGCAAAGCATTGAGACAGACATTAAGTTGAAGCCAAGGGATTCAACAAGCATGACTTTATCCATGTGTTGATCCTTTGAGATTGCAACTCTACCTAGACCCAGTACCTTACTTTTACCAGTGTCAGCAAATGTGATGTGACTCTTGTTGGATGGACGTAGGGTTGAGTCCATAAGAAGGCTTCTTTTTCCAGTCATGTGATTGGTACACCCACTATCAATAATCCATCCTGAAGACGCTGGTGTCGTACCCTACAGTGCAGTTAGGGGGATAGGCTTCACGAAGAGAATTGTGAAGCAAAAACATTTGATGAACCAGTGGGTTATGAAAGCTTAGATCCAGATTAGGACTAATAGGGAGAGTAGCAAGTGATTCAGGAACGAAGTACATAGTAAGACCATTCGGGCATTTGATATTGCGCCCTACAAGATGTTTAAGGTCCCCAGCAATAGCGTCAGATGATTTTGGTTTTCTGCTAGAGACCTTTCCCTGCAAAAGAGAGTTAAGCTTTCTTAGCCACCCACATCTTCAAGGGTGGCTTAGAAGCAATAAGTCTAAGTGTAGCATCTGAGAACTTTGGCTTTGGAGCCCTAGCAAATAGTCTTGCAGGTGGACAATAGTACTCATAGGAATAAGCAGAATAGTTCTTGGTGTTATGAACATGGCGGTTTGATGAACCGCGCTCATATTCATAGGCCCGAGTATGGTTTCCCTGTAAAACATGTGCGTTAGTGCGACTCAGGTGAGTCCTCTGTCTGTATGAAGCCTTTGGACCGTATGAAGCCTGTGGTCTGGGGTTTCTCTTCTTCACGTGTGGTGTCATGATGACATTCACAGGAAGATTCTTCAGACACTTTTTCGGAACCCAGATCTTCTTCATAGGCGGTCCATTCCTGCAGTTAGTACCAATGTACCTGGCAAACACTTCACCATTCTTATTCTTAAATAGTTTATAGTTTGCATCAAAGGATTCATCAATCACAATGGGGTTAGCACAAGTGAAGCCAGATAGAGTGGATGGATCTGCTGAAGATTCCTTTGCAGCAACCCATGTGGTTTTGGGGTACTGCTCAGGTTTCCAGTGAGAGCCATCAGCATTCATTTTCCTTACGAACCCAACACCCTCTTTCCTCAGGTTTCGGTTCAAGATCTGCTTTTTGAGGACATCACATTGTCACACCCTAGCTAGTTCAAGCATTAGAGTGTGCATCATGTTTAATTTCCTTTTAAGTTTGAAATGGGGAAGGCAAAAACCCCCAACACCCCCTGGAAACAACTAGGGTTTACTAAAATTATTTTCAATGAACCTGAAATGCCCTTCTAAAAAGTTCACCCTCTTTGTCTTGGGTTAGAACCTCTGGCAAAATTGGTGCACAATTTTCTAGGTCAATAGAAGTCATTGAATTAAATCATAAGTATTTGAATTTGGGCATTTAAATGCTATAAAATAATTTAAATGCTCAAATAATTCTGGAAATAAATGTTTGCTGTTGGAAATATTCTAATCAGAGCCCACAATTATTTTTAGGATTTTTGGAAACGTTTTAGTATTTTTAATAAAGCCCAACAGTTGCAGTTAAATAGAAAACGGAAACAAATCAAAAAAAAGGAGAGAGAGGGAAGCCCACCTGGGCCTTACCTGTGCTGGCCCAGCCCACCTGGCTCGGCCCAGCCGACTGGCCTTGCCAGTCGTCGTCCTCCTCCCGCCAGAAGGACGAGGAGCGCGTGGCTGCGCCCGCGGCCACACGCCGGCCACCTCCTGCTTCTGCCGACGCCCTGGAGACGTCCAGGGATACCACGCCGACCCCCACGTCCCCCTCTCATCCTCCCTCACTCTCCCCCTCGTCTCCCTCACCCTCTCCCGCGATGGCCGAGCGCGATCCTCGCCGCCGTTCACCGTAGACATCACCAGAGCCACCCCCTCGCCCCTCCGACAAGCCCAATAGCTCTGCTTCGTCGCCCTGGACCTCTCCGCTGACCCACGCGAATCCAAACGCCGCCGAACGCCGTCTTCGCCCTCGTCTTCAACCTCGGGCACCCGAGCCGTCTCCGGTCGATTCGCTGCCGCCAGGACCTCCCCAAGCTCGCTGACCCCCTCTCTGACCCCGTTGTGAGCTCCTCTTCCTCTTCCCCTAGCTCCCGTGCTCGTTTGGCCTCTGTAGTCGCCACTTCCACCGCACCCGAAAGCTCCCCGCCGCCGGCCATGGCGCCGTCGTGGCTAGACCCACAGTGGCTCGAAGCCAAGCTCACTGTTGTGCTCAGCGCAGCACGAGGAGCCCGTAGCCACCACCAGATCCTTCTCTCGTGCATCGTAGCGTCGAACCCAACCCCGTCCGAACTCCGGCTGCCGCCACGAGCTCGATTCCAGCGAGCTCGCTCCACCCCAGCTCCTCCCACTTGCCCCACTAGATGCGCGCGAGCCCCAGCTATGCGTAGGACCAAACCGCGGTCGATTTGGTCGCCTGTGGGTGATTCCCGAAGCCCTCCGCCGTCTCGGCCTCGCCGGTGACTCAACACCGGCGGGATTAGCCCCGCTGACCAGGGGTTTGACCCCAGTTTGACTCCGCCTGAGACATTGACAGGTGGGGCCGGCTCCTAACTAATTTAGATTAGTTTAAATTAGAATTAATCACTCTGTTAGAGCTTAATGACGGTGTTAACTAACCCTCTCTCACTGACATGTGGGCCCAGAGCCTAACTAACCCAGTTTAGTGCTAACTAAACACTAACCAACTCTGTTAGTTAGCTGAGAGACTGACAGAAGGGCCCCACCTGTTAGGTTTGACCTGGGCTGGTGCCTTTGACCCGCTGACGTCACAGTGACGCAGTGCTGACGCATTAATTCAATTACTGGATTTATTCTTTAATAGAAAATTCCAGAAAATAATCAAAACTTCTAAAAATCATAGAAAATCAACCATAGCTCCAAATGCAAAGATTTATATTTGAAAAATGATCAGAAAAATTCAATCTATCCATCTGTAATGGTTTCATGCATGACAAAACAAGTTTACCTTGTTGTTTAAGCAGAATAAGGTAATGCACTAATAAGGCCATGTTTAATGAGCTAATATTTGAATCTTTGATTCAAATGAGTTCATTCCCTTCTGTTTTAGCTTGCATTAGGCCAAGACACTTTTATCTTGCCATGTCATAGCATGCATCATATTGTTGCATATTGCCATGCGTTGATTATGTTCGGTGTGTCTTTCGTGGTAGGTTCTGCCTCCGAGGATAACCCCGAGTATCCGTCTGAAGGGCAGTTACCTACTACCTCTACAACAGGCAAGCAACCCATTGATCATTCCGATACAAACCCATGTTCTCGCTTCTGCTCTTGTTTACTACATTAAGACAACGCGATTCAAACTGCTGTGTGCTACGGTAGTTGAACCCTTATCCTCTGCATGACCTGTCATTGCCACAGTAACTAGATGAAACCCACCAGCATGTGTAGGAGTTGATTGATCCATGTGTGTGATTCCTACCTTGCTATGCCTGCTATTCTTAGAGTTGTGTCAGGTCTGGTTCATCTGGGTGATGGGCTAGAGTGAAATGCTTATGTCGGTAATATGAGAGATGTGTTGAACATGTTTTGGTAAAGGTATCGATGAGAGGCCATGTAGGAGTACATGGTGGGTTGTTTCATTGAGGCCGTCCCTAAGAACTGAGATCTGTATGTGTGATTTAAGATTCAGCTACTACCATGCATTGGGATCCTTAATTGACCCTCTCGGATTCTTAATCACCCTAGTACTCTGTCCAGGAGTTGCAAATAGTTTCTGGTGTTTGTAGGTTATGTGTTGGCGGCCGTGCGTAGCGCTGACCCTAGGGGTGGGCTATGTTGCGATAGATACACTGTGGCCGGGTATGCCGGGCGCCCGTTTGGCGTCTCGGGACCCTGTTCACATCGTTCGGGGCCGTATGTGGAAGCCTCGGCCGGACTCCCTATGGATGGAACCTGGATAGGCGATAAACCTGGACTACAGACTTAAGTGTTTAGGTAGGCCGTGGCCGACACCCTCGCTGGGCTTCCGCTTGAAGGTTGCCGAGTATATGTCGTGTAAACGACGGTAAGTGGTGAAAGCGTGTATGAAGAAGTACACCCTTGCAGGGTATAAAACTATTCGAATAGCCGCGTCCGCGGTAAAGGACTACTTGGTTGCCTATACAGTTCATAGACAAGTTAATGGATACTACTAAAAGACTCAAGATAAGTGTGAGTACCGAGGATGGCCCCCTCGTAGGATGACGAGGGAGGATTCCCGGTGGAGTATTGTGTTGGTGAGTAGTGGACTCGTGTGCGAAAACTATTTTACTAGTGAAGTTCCGTAGGATAGCTTAGCCAAGAGTCAAAGCTGGCTTGCTGCAATAACCCCACCACCTTCTTGAGAACGAGCATGTAGATTAGGTTCTGATGTAAGACTTGCTGAGTACCTTTGTACTCATGTTTGCTTAATTACTGTTTTCAGACGACAACACCGCCCCCTCCGATGGGTTCTATGTAGACCTTGACGTCGACGAGTGACTAGCCACCCAGGTGGTGATCCTGGCCATGGAGGGCCCTATGTAGATAGACAGGCTTCGAGAAGCCTTCTTTCTTTCTAGAGTCTGTACTCAGACTAGTTGCTTCCGCATGTGCTTGTATGATTGTATGACTTGAGTGTCGGGTCATGTGACCCCTATCTGTATGAACATGTTATGTATGGCTCCCTGGAGCCTTTAAATAAAGTACTTGAGTTGTAGAGTTTTGTTGTGATGCCATGTTGTATGTACTCATATCGGGCATATTGTGTGTATGATTGAAATGCTTGGTATGTGTGGGATCCGACAATCTAGTTGTTTATCCTTGGCAGCCTTTCTTATGGGGAAATGTAGTCTAGTGTTCCTCGAGCCATAGTAGTCCGCTATAGCCCGGTTCACCGGAGTCGTGCTAGCCCAGCACTACTGTTCAGGACACTTGACTGGACGGCATGTGGTTCACTTTGTTCCTATGTCTGTCCCTTCGGGGAAATGTCACGCGGTGATATCCGGAGTCCTGTTAGCCCAGTGCTACAGCCCGGAATCACTCGCTGATGACCGACATGCTCGATGTGATTCATGTATGCCTGTCTCCATAGGTCTGTGCCGCTTTGGTTTCACGACTAGCCATGTCGGCCCGGGTTCTCTGTCATATGGATGCTAGCGGCACTATCATATACGTGAGCCAAAAGGCGCAAACGGTCCCGGGCAATGGTAAGGCAACACCCGTGGGATACTGTGCATGAGGCCGCAAAGTGATATGAGGTGTTACCGGCTAGATCGATGTGACTTGGAATCGGGGTCCTGACAGCGTTGTATTAGAGTCGGACTGCCAGTAGGTTCGTTGAGCCAAACTGGTCGATGTCGAGTCTAGAAATGCTTTAGTTATATGTAGGGGAATTGATTGTGGGAGGGAACGTAAGGCTCTTTTACTCCTTTACCCTATGCCCTCTGATCTGAGTCATTCTCTTCTCATTCAACGTGGGTTAAGGACTAGGCTCTCTTCTTCTATCAGGTTCACGTGTTACTAATCTGTAGTAGCTTATAGGATTGTTATTACAAGCCTCAGTACAGTTTCTACTACTTTTAGTATGTTGCTAATTGGATCAGAACCTTGATATGATGTTGTTGAGTGGTATTGCAAACTGTTGTGGATGTCTCAAATCTTTTTCTGAGCATTTACAGCTGTTATGCTGTCCAATTTTCCCTAGAAATTCTGATGTCTTTGCATTGTGGTTGTGCTTTCAGATGGCCAACCGTGTTCAAAACCAAGTGGTTCGCCTGACCCGGTGCCTCAACGTGCCTGATCATACTGCTATGTTAGTCCGAGTAATGATCAAGACGGGTTACCGTTGGTATCCCGAATACACCGTCGAAGAGCAATTCCGAGACTTTAATCAAAGCCAATATTTCTGCACCGTCAGGATATTTCCTTCTTATCCTGGATCTACCGAGCCCCTTCACTGTTCCTATGGACTCGGGGTTACTATTGAGATGGCTGTGCAGGATGCTGCCTATTCCATGATGACCATCATGCGAGTCCGGACTGGCCTGCTTCAGAACACCGACTTTCGTTACATGCCAGCTTCACTTCCGGGAGCGCAAGGGTATCTTCAGGCTATCTATGCTGACTCCACTCAGGAGGACTCATTAACTCGTACCACTGCCGAGATGCTGGAAGATAAGGACCGAGAGAATCGGGCCTTGAGGCTAGAGCTTTTCAATACCCATCATTGGGCCACATTGACTCGGTTTGCACCAGCGGTGCAAGCTGGATGTATGGATACAAGGGATCTATATCCTGTGAGATCTGCTCTGCCAGACATGGTGGATTGGCGTGATGTGGGAGGCATCACCCCACCCCGTGGTCCCCGCAGGCCACCGTTTGTTGGTCCAAGACCTCATCCTAGTCCCTTTGGTCCACAGGCTCCTCAGGACCGTCTGTTCCCGGATGGTCACGTTGAACTTCCAGGCTATGGAGGTGACTTCTATGAGGACTACTACGGAGCTGTCTGAGTTAGTAGTAGTACCACTAGTATTGTAGTAGTTGTATCTCCCCTGTCCTGCGTGACTTGTGGAATATGACTTTGTGTGTAATCAATTCCGGAGGTGTAGACAAATAATGTATAGGAGCTTGGAATGCCTCCGATGAGATGTAACGTCCTTCATCATAGTTGTACTGTAGCCTGGGCTTGCACTAAACTATGTATGATGTGTATGACCATTGGTATATATATGGCAGTTTTATATTACCATGACATACGGATGAACATATTTGCATTCCGTGTTATCCATTACATTCTGCACTTCCTTGCTAAGTTTGAGCCATCATTGTCTAAACCATTGTTTTGTTTTCTCCTAGGATGGTCAACACCCGCAGCAACCCTGCTGCCTCGGAGCAGGGGGAAGCCAGTGCAGCTAGGGGTGAAAATCTGCCTCACCCGCCTTCTCTGGCCGAAGTGATGCTGGAGGCGAAAAGAAACAAGCGTGAGACTAACCGCCTGCTAGAGCGGATTGAGCAGAACACTGCACGCCACCCGCGAAATGACTTGGTGTCAATCAATGACTTTATCAAACTATACCCACCAAAGTTTAACCATTCCGTCGAACCCCTCGACGTGGATGACTGGCTTCGCAGCATTACCCACAAGCTACGTTCTGCCAACATAGCCGAAGCCGACAAGGTTACTTACGCTGCCTACCACCTCGAAGGCCCTGCTAGCCACTGGTGGGAGAATTTTGAAGCTATGCGCCCGGTCGGCCAAATTACTACTTGGGCTGAATTCAGTGAGGCTTTCCGTGAGCATCACATCCCGGAAGGTCTCATGGATCGCAAGAGGGAGGAGTTCTGCAATTTCACCCAAAGAAGACTGACTGTGGATGCATATAGTCGTGAATTTGGGAATCTGGCACGCTATGCCCCTGAAGAGGTATCTACTAACGCTAAGAAGCAGGCAAGGTTCCGCAAGGGACTTAGCCCTGAGCTCCGCCGTGATCTTCGTCTGCATGAGTGCACCTCCTTTCAGAAGTTGGTCAATAAAGCCATGAGTGCTGAGACAGGCCAGACTGATTATGACGCTTCACGCAAGCACTCCCGTGATTTTGGCTCTTCATCCGGCTCTGGAGCTCAGAAGCGCCGGGTGTGGATTCCAAGCACGACACTGCCACCCAGGTTCATCCCGAGGCCATCCTTTGAGGCGCCTCGTCCCAACCAGCAATTTGCACCGCCCAAGCCCTATGGTGGCCCCGCTGCTAATGCTGCTCCACGCCCCAATGTGGTGACATGCTTTAAGTGTGGAGAGCCGGGTCACTATAGTCGAGAGTGTTCCCAGAACAACAACCCCACTCAAACTGGAAGTCCGTTGGCCGTGGTAAGCCCGCGGGAAAGACATTCTACGCCAAGCCGGTCACCACTGCCCGTGGCCATGTCAACTATGTTTCAGCCGAGGAGGCTCATGAGGATCCCAACGTCGTCCTTGGTACGCTCCTTGGTAACTGCCATCCGGCATCTGTTCTTTTTGATACTGGAGCATCTCATTCATTCATATCCGAGAACTATGCTCGATTGCACAACACGACATTCTGTGACATGCCCTCTACCATGGAAATTCAAACTCCTGGCTCTAGATGGCAAACTTCTAGAGTAAGCCATGGGAACGAAATTCTTGTCGATAGACTTGTCTTCCTTGCATCCTTAATAGCTCTCAAGTCCTCAGACATAAACATCATCTTGGGTATGGACTGGATGTCAGCTCATTATGCTAAGATTGATTGTGCCACTAGAACCGTTCAACTTACTCACCCATCGGGCAAGACAGTCAATGTCTTAACTCGAGTGGCCAAGCGCCAGCTTTACTCCTTAAATGCCAACCCCCTTCTAGACCTTGAGGATGTTCCGATAGTCCGAGACTTTCCGGATGTCTTTCCAGAAGAACTGCCAGGTGTTCCACCTGACAGGGATGTCGAGTTTGTGATAGACCTTGTTCCAGGAACCGTTCCAATTTCTAGAAGACCCTACAAGATGGCACCCTTAGAACTAGCCGAGCTTAAGAACCAACTCGATGAGTCCTTGAAAAAGGGTTTCATCCGTCCTAGTTCCTCTCCTTGGGCTTGCCCCGTCCTCTTCGTCAAGAAGAAGGATGGAACGGATCGAATGGTTGTGGATTACCGACCTGTCAATTTGGTCACCATCAAGAACAAATATCCGCTTCCCAGGATCAACGATCTGTATGATCAGCTCGCTGGATCCTCAGTCTTTTCCAAGATGGATTTGAGGTTGGGCTACCATCAAATCAAAATCAGAAGCGGGGACATTCCCAAAACGGCCTTTGTTACTCGATATGGCCAATATGAGTACACCGTTATGTCTTTCGGTTTAACCAATGCCCCAGCCACCTTCTCCCGGTTAATGAACTCGGTTTTCATGGAGTATTTGGACAAATTTGTCATAGTATACCTCGATGACATACTCATCTACTCCAAGAATGAAGAGGAACATGCCGAACATCTAAGGCTGGTATTGATGAAACTTTGAGAGCATCGCCTTTATGCCAAATTCTCCAAGTGTGAATTTTGGTTGCCAGAAGTGACCTATCTAGGCCATGTAATCTCTGGTAAGGGTATTGCTGTCAATCCCGAGCGAGTTCAAGCTGTCCTTGATTGGACTCCACCTGAGACGGTCAAGCAAGTTCGGAGTTTCCTTGGCTTAGCGAGCTATTGCCGCCGCTTCGTTGAGAATTTCTCCAAGGTTGCTAAACCTCTAACTGAACTCCTCAAGAAAGATAAAAAGTTCGAGTGGACTCTACAGTGCGAGTTCAGTTTTCAGGAACTGAAAAGACGCCTGACATCTGCTCCCATACTGGTACCACCAGATTTCTCCAAGGACTTGATTATCTATTGCGACGCCTCGCGACAAGGACTAGGTTGCATACTCATGCAAGATCGTCAGGTAATTGCCTATGCTTCACGACAGTTACACCCACATGAGGAAAATTATCCCACACATGATCTAGAGCTTGCAGCTGTAGTCCATGCACTTAAAACTTGGCGACATTACCTTCTCGGTAATCGTTGCGAGATCTTCACCGATCACCAAAGTTTGAAATATATCTTCACCCAACCAGATTTGAATCTCAGGCAAAGACGTTGGGTCGAGTTGATCTCGGATTACAACTTAGGAATAACTTACACCCCGGGCAAAGCCAATGTCATGGCTGATGCACTAAGTCGTAAATCCTATTGTAACAACCTAATGTTACAACAAAGTCAACCACTTCTCCACGAGGAATTTCGTAAGCTTAATCTTCACATTGTTCCTCAAGGTTTTCTATCCACCCTGGTAGCGAAACCTAACCTTATGGATTAAATCATAACCGCCCAGCGGTATGATAAGGGCATATCCCGAATTAAGGAAAACATTGCTAGCGGAGTTGCTAAATGTTTTTCCATGGATAAGCGGGGTGTTGTCTTCTTCGAGAACCGTTTGGTGGTTCCCAAGAAACAACATCTACGCCAGTTGATCCTTAAGGAAGCTCATGAATCCCCTCTCACCATTCATCCCGGTAGTACAAAAATGTATCAAGACCTACGCCAGAGGTTTTGGTGGACTAGGATGAAGAGAGAAATCGCTCAATACATTGTTAATTGTGACGTTTGTCGCTGTGTTAAAGCAGAGCATCAACGGCCTGCTGGCACCCTTCAACTTTGGCTATTCCCGAGTGGAAATGGGATAAAATCAGTATGGATTTCATCATTGGGTTTCCCAGGACCAAGAGAGGGAATAATGCCATCTTCGTTGTGATCGACCGACTTTCCAAAGTAGCCCACTTTCTACCTGTTCGTGAGAGTATCACCGCTAGCCAGCTAGCCGATTTATACATCTCCCGAATAGTGTCTCTTCATGGTGTTCCATTGGAAATTAACTCAGACTGTGGGAGTCTCTTCACCTCTCGATTTTGGGAAAGTTTCCAAAATGCTATGGGAACTCGTCTCTCTTTTAGTACCGCCTTCCATCCTCAATCAAGTGGTCAAGTAGAGCGAGTAAATCAAATTCTGGAAGATATGCTCCGAGCTTCTGTCATCTCGTTCGGAATGAGTTGGGAGAAATGCCTTCCATTCGCGGAGTTTGCTTATAACAATAGTTATCAAGCTAGCTTAGGCAAGGCTCCTTTCGAAGTTCTCTATGGACGAAAATGTCGAACGCCTCTTAACTGGTCAGAAACCGGGGAAAGACAACTCTTTGGCCCGGATATGATTCAGGAAGCAGAAGAGCAGGTTCACGTTATTCGTGAGAAATTGAAAATAGCCCAATCTCGTCAAAAGAGTCAATATGATCATAAACATAAGCTTATGACTTATGAAGTCGACGAGAAGGCTTACCTTCGGGTTACTCCGTTAAAGGGAACCCATCGTTTCGGTATCAAAGGCAAATTGGCTCCTCATTACATTGGACCCTTTCGCATTCTTGCCAAATGAGGAGAAGTTGCCTACCAATTGGAACTACCTTTGCATCTATCCAGAGTTCACGATGTCTTCCACGTTTCTCAACTCAGGCGTTGCTTCGCGGATCCTATCCATGGAGTGGACCACGAAACGGTTGATCTACAAGATAACCTCTCATATCGGGAATATCCCGTTCGTATCCTTGATCAAGCCGAGCGTACCACTTGACATCGTAATATCAAGTTTCTCAAGGTTCAATGGTCACACCATTCCGAGAAAGAAGCCACTTGGGAAAGGGAGGATCGTCTTCGACTCGAGTACCCCACCTTCTTCCCAGAGGATCCTAAATCTCGGGACAAGATTCTTTTGAGTGGGGGTGAGTTGTCACACCCTAGCTAGTTCAAGCATTAGAGTGTGCATCATGTTTAATTTCCTTTTAAGTTTGAAATGGGGAAGGCAGAAACCCCGAACACCCCCTTGGAAACAACTAGGGTTTACTAAAATTATTTTCAATGAACCTGAAATGCCCTTCTAAAAAGTTCACCCTCTTTGTCTTGGGTTAGAACCTCTGGCAAAATTGGTGCACAATTTTCTAGGTCAATAGAAGGTCATTGAATTAAATCATAAGTATTTGAATTTGGGCATTTAAATGCTATAAAATAATTTAAATGCTCAAATAATTCTGGAAATAAATGTTTGCTGTTGGAAATATTCTAAACAGAGCCCACAATTATTTTCAGGATTTTTGGAAACGTTTTAGTATTTTTAATAAAGCCCAACAGTTGCAGTTAAATAGAAAACAGAAACAAATCAAAAAAAGGAGAGAGAGGGAAGCCCACCTGGGCCTTACCTGTGCTGGCCCAGCCCACCTGGCTCGGCCCAGCCGACTGGCCTTGCCAGTCGTCGTCCTCCTCCCGCCAGAAGGACGAGGAGCGCGTGGCCGGCGCCCGCGGCCACACGCCGGCCACCTCCTGCTTCTGCCGACGCCCTGGAGACGTCCAGGGATGCCATGCCGACCCCCACGTCCCCCTCTCATCCTCCCTCACTCTCCCCCTCGTCTCCCTCACCCTCTCCCGCGATGGCCGAGCGCGATCCTCGCTGCCGTTCACCGTAGACGTCACCAGAGCCACCCCCTCGCCCCTCTGATAAGCCCAATAGCTCCGCCTCGTCGCCCTGGACCTCTCCGCTGACCCACGCGACTCCAAACGCCGCCGAACACCGTCTTCGCCCTCGTCTTCAACCTCGGGCACCCGAGCCGTCTCCGGTCGATTCGCCGCCGCCAGGACCTCCCCGAGCTCGCTGACCCCCTCTCCGCCCCCGCTGTGAGCTCCTCTTCCTCTTCCCCTAGCTCCCGTGCTCGTTTGGCCTCTGTAGTCACCACTTCCACCGCACCCGAAAGCTCCCCGCCGCCGGCCATGGCGCCGTCGTGGCTAGACCCACAGTGGCTCGAAGCCAAGCTCACCGTTGTGCTCAGCGCAGCACCAGGAGCCCGTAGCCACCACCAGCTCCTTCTCTCGTGCATCGTAGCATCGAACCCAACCCCGTCCGAACTCCGGCCGCCGCGACGAGCTCGGTTTTGGCGAGCTCGCTCCACCCCAGCTCCTCCCACTTGCCCCACTAGATGCGCGCGAGCCCCAACTACGCGTAGGACCAAACCGCGGTCGATTTGGTTGCCTGTGGGCGATTCCCGAAGCCCTCCGCCGTCTCGGCCTCGCCGGCGACTCAATGCCGGCGGGATTAGCCCCGCTGACCAGGGGTTTGACCCCAGTTTGACTCCGCCTGAGACACTGATAGGTGGGGCCGGCTCCTAACTAATTTAGATTAGTTTAAATTAGAGCTAATTGTTGGGGAACGTTGTAGAAAATTAAAATTTTTCCTACGGTTTCACCAAGATCCATCTATGAGTTCATCTAAGCAACGAGTCTAGGGAGAGAGTTTGCATCTACATACCACTTGTAGATCGCGTGCGGAAGCTTGCAAGGTGATGATGTAGTCGTACTCGACGTGATCCAAATCACCGATGACCTGCGCCGAACGGACGGCACCTCCGCGTTCAACACACGTACGGATCAGCCACGTCTCCTCCTTCTTGATCCAGCAAGGAAGGGAGGAGAGGTTGAGGGAGATGGCACCAGCAGCAGCACGACGGCGTGGTGTTGGTGGAGCTGCAGTACTCCGGCAGAGCTTCGCTAAGCGCTATGGAGTTGGAGGAGGTGTTGGGGAGGGAGAAGGAGGCAACCAAAGGCCAGGGCACAAGGTATGAAGTCCCTCCTCTCCCCCCACTATATATAGGGGTGCCAAGGGGGGGTGGCCGGCCCTAGGAGATCCAATCTCCTAGGGGGTGCGGCGGCCTAGGGGGGTTTCCCTCCCCCCCAAGGCACCTAGGAGGTGCCTTCCACTAGTAGGACTCCTCCCCCTTTGGAACCCTAGGCGCATGGGCCTTGTGGGGCTGGTGCCCTTGGCCCATGTAGGCCAAGGCGCACCCCCTACAGCCCATGTGGCCCCCGGGGATGGGTGGCCCCACCCGGTGGGCCCCCGGGACCCCTCCGGTGGTCCCGGTACAATACCGATAACCCCGAAACTTGTCCCGATGCCCGAAACAGGACTTCCCATATATAAATCTTTTCCTCCGGACCATTCCGGAACTCCTCGTGACGTCCGGGATCTCATCCGGGACTCCGAACAACATTCGGGTTACTGCATATACATATCCCTACAACCCTAGCGTGACTGAACCTTAAGTGTGTAGACCCTACGGGTTCGGGAGACATGTAGACATGACCGAGACTCTCTTAGTCAATAACCATCAGCGGGATCTGGATACCCATGATGGCTCCCACATGCTCCTCGATGTTGTCATCGGATGAACCACTATGTCGAGGATTCGATCAAAACCCTGTATGCAATTCCCTTTGTCAATCGGTACGTTACTTGCCCGAGACTCGATCGTCGGTATCCCAATACCTTGTTCAGTCTCGTTACCGGCAAGTCACTTTACTCGTGTTGTAATGCATGATCCCGTGTCCAACACCTTGGTCACATTGAGCTCATTATGATGATGCATTACCGAGTGGGCCCAGAGATACCTCTCCGTTATACGGAGTGACAAATCCCAGTCTCGATCCGTGTCAACCCAACAGCTACTTTCGGAGATACCTGTAATGTACCTTTATAGTCACCCAGTTACGTTGTGACGTTTGGTACACCCAAGGCATTCTTACGGTATCCGGGAGTTACACGATCTCATGGTCGAAGGAAGAGATACTTGACACTTGCAAAGCTCTAGCAAAACGAACTACACGATCTTTTATGCTATGCTTAGGATTGGGTCTTGTCCATCACATCATTCTCCTAATGATGTGATCCCGTTATCAACGACATCCAATGTCCATAGTCAGGAAACCATGACTATCTGTTGATCACAACGAGCTGGTCAACTAGAGGCTCACCAGGGACATAGTGTGGTCTAAGTATTCACACGTGTATTACGATTTCCGGATAATACAGTTATAGCATGAATACAAGACAATTATCATGAACAATGAAATATAATAATACTTTTATTATTGCCTCTAGGGCATATTTCCAACAGTCTCCCACTTGCACTAGAGTCACTAATCTAGTTACATTGTGATGAATCGAACACCCATAGAGTTCTGGTGTTGATCATGTTTTGCACGCGAGAGAGGTTTAGTCAGCGGATCTGCGACATTCAGATCCGTGTGCACTTTGCAAATCTCTATGTCTCCATCTTGAACATTTTCACGGATGGAGTTGAAACGACGCTTGATGTGCCTGGTCTTCTTGTGAAACCTGGGCTCCTTTGCGAGGGCAATAGCTCCAGTGTTGTCACAGAAGAGTTTGATCGGCCCCGACGCATTGGGTATGACTCCTAGGTCGGTGATGAACTCCTTCACCAAATCGCTTCATGTGCTGCCTCCGAGGCTGCCATGTACTCCGCTTCACACGTAGATCCCGCCACGACGCTCTGCTTGCAGCTGCACCAGCTTACTGCTCCACCATTCAACATATACACGTATCCGGTTTGTGACTTAGAGTCATCCGGATCTGAGTCGAAGCTAGCGTCGACGTAACCCTTTACGACGAGCTCTTCGTCTCCTCCATAAACGAGAAACATGTCCTTTGTCCTTTTCAGGTACTTCAGGATATTCTTGACCGCTGTCCAGTGTTCCTTGCCGGGATTACTTTGGTATCTTGCTACCAAACTTACGGCAAGGTTTACATCGGGTCTGGTACACAGCATGGCATACATAATAGATCCTATGGCTGAAGCATAGGGGATGACACTCATCTCTTCTTTATCTTTTGCCGTGGTCGGTGACTGAGCTGAGCTCAGTCTCATACCTTGTAACATAGGCAAGAACCCCTTCTTGGACTGATCCATTCTAAATTTCTTCAAAATCTTATCAAGGTATGTACTTTGTGAAAGACCTATGAGGCGTCTCGATCTATCTCTATAGATCTTGATGCCTAATATATAAGCAGCTTCTCCAAGGTCCTTCATTGAAAAACACTTATTCAAGTAGGCCTTAATGCTGTCCAGAAATTCTATATTATTTCCCATCAGGAGTATGTCATCTACATATAATATGAGAAATGCTACAGAGCTCCCACTCACTTTCTTGTAAACGCAGGCTTCTCCATAAGTCTGCATAAACCCAAACGCTTTGATCATCTCATCAAAGCGAATGTTCCAACTCCGAGATGCTTGCACCAGTCCATAAATGGATTGCTGGAGCTTGCATACTTTGTTAGCGTTCTGAGGATCGACAAAACCTTCTGGCTGTATCATATACAGTTCTTCCTTAAGATGCCCGTTAAGGAATGCTGTTTTGACGTCCATCTGCCATATCTCATAATCATAGTATGCGGCAATTGCTAACATGATTCGGACGGACTTTAGCTTCGCTACGGGAGAGAATGTCTCGTCGTAGTCAATCCCTTGAACCTGTCGGTAACCCTTAGCGACAAGTCGAGCTTTATAGATGGTAACATTACCATCCGCGTCCGTCTTCTTCTTAAAGATCCATTTGTTTTCTATCGCTCGCCGATCATCGGGCAAGTCTGTCAAAGTCCATACTTTGTTTTCATACATGGATTCTATCTCGGATTTCATGGCTTCAAGCCATTTGTTGGAATCTGGGCCCGTCATTGCTTCTTCATAGTTCGAAGGTTCATTGTTGTCTAACAACATGATTTCCAGAACAGGGTTGCCGTACCACTCTGGTGCGGAACGTGTCCTTGTGGACCTACGAAGTTCAGCAGTAACTTGATCCGAAGTACCTTGATCATTATCATGGTTTTCCTCTTCAGTTGGTGTGGGCATCACAGGAATGGTTTCCTGTGCTGCGTCACTATCCCGCTCAAGAGGTAGTACTTCATCGAGTTCTACTTTCCTCCCACTTACTTCTTTCGAGAGAAACTCTTTTTCCAGAAAGCACCCGTTCTTGGCAACAAAGATCTTGCCTTCGGATCTTAAGTAGAAGGTATACCCTATAGTTTCCTTAGGGTATCCTATGAATACGCATTTTTCCGACTTGGGTTCGAGCTTTTCAGGTTGAAGTTTCTTGACATAAGCTTCGCATCCCCAAACTTTTAGAAACGACAGCTTAGGTTTCTTTCCAAACCATAATTCATACGGTGTCGTCTCAACGGATTTAGACGGTGCCCTATTTAAAGTGAATGTAGCTGTCTCTAGAGCGTATCCCCAAAATGATAGTGGTAAATCGGTAAGAGACATCATAGACCGCACCATATCCAATAGAGTGCGATTACGACGTTCGGACACACCGTTTCACTGAGGTGTTCCAGGCGGCGTGAGCTGTGAAATGATTCCACATTTCTTTAAGTGTGTACCAAATTCGTGACTTAAGTATTCTCCTCCACGATCTGATCGTAAGAATTTTATCTTTCGGTCACGTTGATTCTCCACCTCATTCTGAAATTCCTTGAACTTTTCAAAGGTCTCAGACTTGTGTTTCATTAAGTAGACATACCCATATCTACTCAAGTCATCTGTGAGAGTGAGAACATAACGATATCCTCCGCGAGCCTCAACGCTCATTGGACCGCACACATCGGTATGTATGATTTCCAACAAGTTGGTTGCTCGCTCCATTGTTCCGGAGAACGGAGTCTTGGTCATTTTTCCCAAAAGGCATGGTTCGCACGTGTCAAACGATTCATAATCAAGAGACTCTAAAAGTCCATCGGCATGGAGCTTCTTCATGCGCTTGACACCAATGTGACCAAGGCGGCAGTGCCACAAGTATGTGGGACTATCGTTATCAACTTTAAATCTTTTGGCATCTACACTATGAACATGTGTAATATTACGCTCGAGATTCATTAAGAATAAACCATTGACCATCGGAGCATGACCATAAAACATATCTCTCATATAAATCGAACAACCATTATTCTCAGACTTAAATGAGTAGCCATCTCGTATTAAACGAGATCCTGATACAATGTTCATGCTCAAACTTGGCACTAAATAACAATTATTAAGGTTCAAAACTAATCCCGTAGGTAAATGTAGAGGCAGCGTGCCGACGGCGATCACATCGACTCTGGAACCATTCCCGACGCGCATCGTCACCTCGTCCTTTGCCAGTCTCCGTTTATTCCGCAGCTCCTGCTTTGGTGTTGCCGGCCTTCTTATCCGCTAAGTATTTGGGGCAGTTCCGCTTCCAGTGACCCTTCCCCTTGCAATAAAAGCACTCAGTCTCAGGCTTGGGTCCATTCTTTGACTTCTTCCCGGTAACTGGCTTACCAGGCGCGGCAACATCTTTGCCGTCCTTCTTGAAGTTCTTCTTACCCTTGCCCTTCTTGAACTTAGTGGTCTTATTGACCATCAACACTTGATGTTCTTTCTTGATTTCAGCCTCTGCTGACTTCAGCATCGAGAACACTTCAGGAATGGTCTTTTCCATCCCCTGCATGTTGTAGTTCATCACAAAGCTCTTGTAGCTTGGTGGGAGCGACTGGAGGATTCTGTCAATGACCGCCTCATCTGGGAGGTTAATGTTCAGCTGGGTCATACGGTTGTGCAACCCAGACATCTTCAGGATGTGCTCACTGACAGAACTGTTTTCCTCCATCTTACAACTGTAGAACTTGTCAGAGACATCATATCTCTCGACCCGGGCATGAGCTTGAAAAACTAGTTTCAGCTCTTCGAACATCTCATATGCTCCGTGGTGCTAAAAACGCTTTTGGAGCCCCGGTTCTAAGCTGTAAAGCATGCCGCACTGAACGAGGGAGTAATCATCAGCACGAGACTGCCAAGCATTCATAATGTCTTGGTTCTCTGGGACGGGAGCGTCACCTAGCGGTCCTTCTAGGACATATTGTTTCCTGGCAGCTATGAGGATGATCCTCAGGTTCCGGACCCAGTCCGTATAGTTGCTGCCATCATCTTTCAGCTTGGTTTTCTCTAGGAACGCGTTGATGTTCATGTTGACATTAGCGTTGGCCATTGATCTACAAGACATATTTGCAAAGGTTTTAGACTAAGTTCATGATAATAAAGTTCTAATCAAATTATGAACTCCCACTTAGATTAGACATCCCTCTAGTCATCTAAGTGTTACACGATCCGAGTCGACTAGCCCGTGTCCGATCATCACGTGAGACGGACTAGTCATCATCGGTGAACATTCTCATGTTGATCGTATCTTCCATACGATTCGTGTTCGACCTTTCGGTCTCCGTGTTCCGAGGCCATGTCTGCACATGCTAGGCTCGTCAAGTTAACCCTAAGTGTTTTCGCTGTGTAAAACTGTCTTACACCCGTTGTATGTGAACGTAAGAATCCATCACACCCGATCATCACGTGGTGCTTAGAAGCGACGAACTGTAGCAACGGTGCACAGTTAGGGGGGAACACTTCTTGAAATTTTTTGTAAGGGATCATCTTATTTACTACCGTCGTCCTAAGTAAACAAGATGCAAAACATAATAAACATCACATGCAATTATATAGTTGTGACATGATATGGCCAATATCATATAGCTCCATTGATCTTCATCTTCGGGGCTCCATGATCATCTTGTCACCGGCTTGACACCATGATCTCCATCATCGTGTCTTCATGAAGTTGTCACGCCAACGACTACTTCTACTTCTATGACTAACGTTTAGCAATAAAGTAAAGTAGTTTACATGGCGTTATTCAATGACACGCAGGTCATACAAAAAATAAAGACAACTCCTATGGCTCCTGCCGGTTGTCATACTCATCGACATGCAAGTCGTGAATCCTATTACAAGAACATGATCTCATACATCACAATTCATCATTCATCACAACTTCTGGCCATATCACATCACATGATCAATCGCTGCAAAAACAAGTTAGACGTCCTCTAATTGTTGTTGCATCTTTTACGTGGCTGCAATTGGGTTCTAGCAAGAACGTTTTCTTACCTACGAATCACCACAACGTGATTTTGTCAACTTCTATTTACCCTTCATAAGGGCCCTGTTCATCGATTCCGCTCCAACTAAGGTGGGAGAGACAGACACCCGCCAGCCACCTTATGCAACTTGTGCATGTCAGTCGGTGGAACCGGTCTCACGTAAGTGTACGTGTAAGGTTGGTCCGGGCCGCTTCATCCCACAATACCGTTGAGCAAGAAAAGACTAGTAGAGGCAAGTAAGATGACAAAATCCACGCCCACAACAAAGTTGTGTTCTACTCGTGCAAAGAGAACTACGCATAAACCTAGCTCTGATCCCACTGTCGGGGAACGTTGCAGAAAATTAAAATTTTTCCTACGGTTTCACCAAGATCCATCTATGAGTTCATCTAAGCAACGAGTCTAGGGAGAGAGTTTGCATCTACATACCACTTGTAGATCGCGTGCGGAAGCTTGCAAGGTGATGATGTAGTCGTACTCGACGTGATCCAAATCACCGATGACCTGCGCCGAACGGACGGCACCTCCGCGTTCAACACACGTACGGATCAGCCACGTCTCCTCCTTCTTGATCCAGCAAGGAAGGGAGGAGAGGTTGAGGGAGATGGCACCAGCAGCAGCACGACGGCGTGGTGTTGGTGGAGCTGCAGTACTCCGGCAGAGCTTCGCTAAGCGCTATGGAGTTGGAGGAGGTGTTGGGGAGGGAGAAGGAGGCAACCAAAGGCCAGGGCACAAGGTATGAAGTCCCTCCTCTCCCCCCACTATATATAGGGGTGCCAAGGGGGGGTGGCCGGCCCTAGGAGATCCAATCTCCTAGGGGGTGCGGCGGCCTAGGGGGGTTTCCCTCCCCCCCAAGGCACCTAGGAGGTGCCTTCCACTAGTAGGACTCCTCCCCCTTTGGAACCCTAGGCGCATGGGCCTTGTGGGGCTGGTGCCCTTGGCCCATGTAGGCCAAGGCGCACCCCCTACAGCCCATGTGGCCCCCGGGGATGGGTGGCCCCACCCGGTGGGCCCCCGGGACCCCTCCGGTGGTCCCGGTACAATACCGATAACCCCGAAACTTGTCCCGATGCCCGAAACAGGACTTCCCATATATAAATCTTTTCCTCCGGACCATTCCGGAACTCCTCGTGACGTCCGGGATCTCATCCGGGACTCCGAACAACATTCGGGTTACTGCATATACATATCCCTACAACCCTAGCGTGACTGAACCTTAAGTGTGTAGACCCTACGGGTTCGGGAGACATGTAGACATGACCGAGACTCTCTTAGTCAATAACCATCAGCGGGATCTGGATACCCATGATGGCTCCCACATGCTCCTCGATGTTGTCATCGGATGAACCACTATGTCGAGGATTCGATCAAAACCCTGTATGCAATTCCCTTTGTCAATCGGTACGTTACTTGCCCGAGACTCGATCGTCGGTATCCCAATACCTTGTTCAGTCTCGTTACCGGCAAGTCACTTTACTCGTGTTGTAATGCATGATCCCGTGTCCAACACCTTGGTCACATTGAGCTCATTATGATGATGCATTACCGAGTGGGCCCAGAGATACCTCTCCGTTATACGGAGTGACAAATCCCAGTCTCGATCCGTGTCAACCCAACAGCTACTTTCGGAGATACCTGTAATGTACCTTTATAGTCACCCAGTTACGTTGTGACGTTTGGTACACCCAAGGAATTCTTACGGTATCCGGGAGTTACACGATCTCATGGTCGAAGGAAGAGATACTTGACACTTGCAAAGCTCTAGCAAAACGAACTACACGATCTTTTATGCTATGCTTAGGATTGGGTCTTGTCCATCACATCATTCTCCTAATGATGTGATCCCGTTATCAATGACATCCAATGTCCATAGTCAGGAAACCATGACTATCTGTTGATCACAACGAGCTGGTCAACTAGAGGCTTACCAGGGACATAGTGTGGTCTAAGTATTCACACGTGTATTACGATTTCCGGATAATACAGTTATAGCATGAATACAAGACAATTATCATGAACAATGAAATATAATAATACTTTTATTATTGCCTCTAGGGCATATTTCCAACACTAATCACTCTGTTAGAGCTTAATGACGTCGTTAACTAACCCTCTCTCACTGACATGTGGGCCAAGAGCCTAACTAACCCAGTTTAGTGCTAACTAAACACTAACCAACTCTGTTAGTTAGCTGAGAGACTGACAGAAGGGGCCCACCAGTCAGGTTTGACCTGGGCTGGCGCCTTTGACCCGCCGACGTCACAGTGACGCAGTGCTGACGCATTAATTCAATTACTGGATTTATTCTTTAATAGAAAATTCCAGAAAATAATCAAAACTTCTAAAAATCATATAAAATCAACCATAGCTCCAAATGCAAAGATTTATATATGAAAAATGATCAGAAAAATTCAATCTATCCATCTGTAATGGTTTCATGCATGACAAAACAAGTTTACCTTGCTGTTTAAGCAGAATAAGGTAATGCACTAATAAGGCCATGTTTAATGAGCTAATATTTGAATCTTTGATTCAAATGAGTTCATTCCCTTCTGTTTTAGCTTGCATTAGGCCAAGACACTTTTATCTTGCCATGTCATAGCATGCATCATATTGTTGCATATTGCCATGAGTTGATTATGTTCGGTGTGTCTTTCGTGGTAGGTTCTGCCTCCCAGGATAACCCCGAGTATCCGTCTGAAGGGCAGTACCCTACTACCTCTACAACAGGCAAGCAACCCATTGATCATTCCGATACAAACCCATGTTCTCGCTTCTGCTCTTGTTTACTGCATTAAGACAACGCGATTCAAACTGTTGTGTGCTACGGTAGTTGAACCCTTATCCTCTGCATGACCTGTCATTGCCACAGTAACTAGATGAAACCCACTAGCATGTGTAGGAGTTGATTGAGCCATGTGTGTGATTCCTACCTTGCTATGTCTGCTATGCTTAGAGTTGTGTCAGGTCTGGTTCATCTGGGTGATGGGCTAGAGTGAAATGCTTATGTCGGTAATATGAGGGATGTGTTGAACATGTTTTGGTAAAGGTATCGATGAGAGGCCATGTAGGAGTACATGGTGGGTTGTTTCATTGAGGCCGTCCCTAAGAACTGAGATCTGTATGTGTGATTTAAGATTCAGCTACTACCATGCATTGGGATCCTTAATTGACCCTCTCGGCTTCTTAATCACCCTAGTACTCTGTCCAGGAGTTGCAAATAGTTTCTGGTGTTTGTAGGTTATGTGTTGGCAGCCGTGCGTAGCGCTGACCCTAGGGGTGGGCTATGTTGCGGTAGATACACCGTGGCCGGGTATGTCGGGCGCCCGTTTGGCATCTCGGGACCCTGTTCACATCGTTCGGGGCCGTATGTGGAAACCTCGGCCGAACTCCCTGTGGATGGAACCTGGATAGGCGATAAACCTGGACTAGAGACTTAAGTGTTTAGGTAGGCCGTGGCCGACACCCTCGTTGGGCTTCCGCTTGAAGGTTGCCGAGTACATGTCGTGTAAACGACGGTAAGTGGTGAAAGCATGTATGAAGAAGTACACCCTTGCAGGGTATAAAACTATTCGAATAGCCGCGTCCGCGGTAAAGGACTACTTGGTTGCCTATACAGTTCATAGACAAGTTAATGGATACTACTAAAAGACTCAAGATAAGTGTGAGTACCGAGGATGGCTCCCTCGTAGGATGACGAGGGAGGATTCCCGGTGGAGTATTGTGTTGGTGAGTAGTGGACTCGTGTGCGAAAACTATTTTACTAGTGAAGTTCCATAGGATAGCTTAGCCAAGAGTCAAAGCTGGCTTGCTGCAATAACCCCACCACCTTCTTGAGAATGAGCATGTATATTAGGTTCTGATGTAAGACTTGCTGAGTACCTTTGTACTCATGTTTGCTTAATTACTGTTTTCAGACGACAACACCGCCCCCTCCGATGGGTTCTACGTAGACCTTGACGTCGACGAGTGACTAGCCACCCAGGTGGTGATCCTGGCCATGGAGGGCCCTATGTAGATAGACAGGCTTCGAGAAGCCTTCTTTCTTTCTAGAGTCTGTACTCAGACTAGTTGCTTCCGCATGTGCTTGTATGATTGTATGACTTGAGTGTCGGGTCATGTGACCCCTATCTGTATGAACATGTTATGTATGGCTCCCTGGAGCCTTTAAATAAAGTACTTGAGTTGTAGAGTTTTGTTGTGATGCCATGTTGTATGTACTCATATCGGGCATATTGTATGTATGATTGAAATGCTTGGTATGAGTGGGATCCGACAATCTAGTTGTTTATCCTTGGCAGCCTTTCTTATGGGGAAATGTAGTCTAGTGTTCCTCGAGCCATAGTAGTCCGCTATAGCCCGGTTCACCGGAGTCCTGCTAGCCCAGCACTACTGTTCAGGACACTTGACTGGCCGGCATGTGGTTCACTTTGTTCCTATGTCTGTCCCTTCGGGGAAATGTCACGCGGTGATATCCGGAGTCCTGTTAGCCCAGTGCTACAGCCCAGAATCACTCGCTGATGACCGACATGCTCGATGTGATTCATGTATGCCTGTCTCCATAGGTCTGTGCCACTTTGGGTTCACGACTATCCATGTCGGCCCGGGTTCTCTGTCATATGGATGCTAGCGACACTATCATATACGTGAGCCAAAAGGCGCAAACGGTCCCGGGACATGGTAAGGTGACACCCGTGGGATACCGTGCGTGAGGCCGCAAAGTGATATGAGGTGTTACCGGCTAGATCGATGTGACTTGGAATCGGGGTCCTGACACACATAGTGTCTGATGCCCTTTAAGACTTTTGTACATCCCTGTTTCAAGCAATGTCTTCAACCTAGCATTCTCATCAGCAATAGCAGTGGTATCCTCAGTAGAGGGGTTAGTTTCTACATCAACAGTTGAAGATGTTGCAACAATAGCAGCAGTAGAACACTCAGCAACAGAAGTAGTATTATCACGCTCAATGCATTTGAGACATGGTGGTTCAAATCCTTCCTGAGCGGAACTGATCTGTTTGGCGTGAAGTGACTTATTTTCCTTTTGAAGATCTTCATGAGCCGCTCTCAATTTCTCAAGATCTTGCTTCCTTTGAAGATAATCATAGGAAAGCTTTTCATGAGTTGTTGAGAGTGTTTCATGATGACTTTCAAGTTCCTCATACTTAACGTGAAGATTTTTTATGTCTTCAATTAAGGACTCAGATCGAGTCATTTCAGCGCCTAACAGATCATCGCTTTTGTCTAACAATTTTTAAATATGTTCCATGGCTTTCTATTGTTCAGTTGCAATTTTAGCAAGTGTTTTGTAGCTGGGTTTTTAACCACAATCAGAGTCATCGTCACTAGATGTTTGATAGTGAGTAGTGCGTGTGTTTACCTTGGCACCGCGTGCCATGAAGCAGTAGGTAGGAGCGGAGTAGTCCTTGTCATTTGCATCGGTGTCGATGATGAAGTCATTGTCTTCAGTGTTGAAGATGGACTTGGCAACGTATGCTGTAGCCAGACTTGCGACGCCAGAATCGGACTCCTCCTCAGACTCCACCTCCGCCTCCTCAGAAGCGGACTCCTCCTCTGAATCCATTTCCTTGCCAACAAACGCACGTGCCTTGCCAGATGAGCTCTTCTTGTGTGATGAAGACTTTGACGAAGACTTGGAAGAAGACTTTGAGTATTTCTTCTTCTTCTTGTCGTCAGAGTCATATTCCTTGCTCTTCTTCTTCTTTTTGTTCCCATTGTCCCACTACGGACACTCAGAGATGAAGTGGCCAGGTTTCTTGCACTTGTGACATGTTTTCTTCTTGTAGTCATGAGCAGAACCTTCATCATTCCTTGAGCTTGATCGGGAAGACTTTCTGAAACCTTTCTTCTTGGTGAATTTTTGGAACTTCTTCACAAGCATAGCAAGTTCCCTTCCAATGTCTTCAGGATCATCAGAACTGCTGTCAGATTCTTCTTCAGATGAGGAGACAACTTTTGCCTTCAAGGCACGAGTTCGCCCATAGTTTGGACCGTAGATATCTCTTTTCTCAGAAAGCTAAAACTCATGTGTGTTGAGCCTCTCAAGTATGTCAGACGGATCGAGTGTCTTGAAATCAGGACGTTCTTGAATCATCAGGGCTAGGGTGTCAAACGAACTGTCAAGTGATCTCAGTAGTGTCTTGATGACTTCATGCTTGGTGATATCGGTAGCGCCAAGGGCTTGAAGCTCATTCATGATGTCAGTGAGTCGATCAAACGTGAGCTAGACATTCTCATTGTCATTTCTCTTGAAGCGGTTGAAGAGGTTGCGAAGGACACTGATTCTCTGATCTCTCTGGGTTGAGACGCCTTCGTTGACCTTGGAGAGCCAGTCCCAGACTAGCTTAGATGTTTCCAAAGCACTCACGCGGCCATACTGTCCTTTGGTCAGATGACCACAGATGATATTCTTGGCAGTAGAGTCCAGTTGAACGAACTTCTTGACGTCAGCAGCAGTGACACCTTCTCCAGCCTTGGGAACGCCGTTCTTGATGACATACCATAGGTCGACGTCAATGGCTTCAAGATGCATGCGCATCTTATTCTTCCAGTAGGGATATTCAGTTCCATCGAAGACGGGGCACGCAGCGGAGACTTTGATTATCCCTGCAGTCGACATAGCTAAAACTCCAGGTGGTTAAACCAAATCACACAGAACAAGGGAGTACCTTGCTCTGATACCAATTGAAAGTGCGTTATATCGACTAGAGGGGGGGGTGAATAGGCGATTTTTATGAAAGTCTTCAAAACATGGAAGTTTCGAAGACAAACAACAAAAATAAACCTATTACCATGCAGCGGAAGGTAGACTACACTAGGCAAACCATAGTCAAGTATTCAATGAAGTGAAAGCACAGTGACTAATAGCAGCTAGGTAGTAAGGATCAGGTAGGAAGATATTCTGAAGCCAAACAGAACACGCAGTCACTCAGTGAAGACAAAATATAGTGCAATCATACAATGACTTCACAAGGACCAACAGTAAGTAAAGAGAAGGGAAGGATGAAACCAGTGACTCGTTGAAGACAATGATTTGTTGGACCAGTTCCAGTTGCTGTGACAACTGTACGTCTGGTTAGGGCGGCTAGATATTTAAATCTGAGGACACACAGTCCCGGACACCCAGTCCTGAACACGCAGCTCAGGATACCCAGTCCTCACCGTATTCCCCTTGAGCTAAGGTCACACAGACCTCGCCCAATCACTCAGGTAAGTCTTCAAGGTAGACTCCCAAACCTTCACAGACTTCGTTCACTGGCAATCCACAATGTCTCTTGGATGCTCAGAACGCGACGCCTAACCGGCTGGAGGATTCACAGTCCTCAAGTGTAATAAGTCTTCAGATCACACAGACAAGAAGACTTAAGTGATGCCTAACGCTCTTAGGCTCTGGGTGGTTAGGGCTTTATCCTCGCAAGGAATTCTCTCTCAAAGGCTTCGAGGTGGGTTGCTCTCAAACGACAAAAGCCGTACTCTAACTCTGAGCAGCCAACCGTTTATGGTTGTAGGGGGTGGGCTATTTATAGCCACTAGGCAACCCGACCTGATTTGTCCGGAATGACCCTGGGTCACTAAGGAACTGACACATGTTCCAACGGTCAGATTTCAAACTCACACGACAGCTTTACTTGGGCTACAAGCAAAGCTGACTTGTCCGACTCTGGACAAGTTTCGCTCTCATAGTCTTCACTGGAAGACATAGGTTTTGGTTAAGCATCACTTCAGTCATTCTGACTGGTTCACTTGGACCCCACTTAACAGTACGGTGGTTCCTATGACTCAATAAAGAAGAAAAAGAACTACGAAAGATGTAAGTCTTCGAGCTCCATAGGCTTCATGCGATGTCTTCTCTTGTCATAATTTTCTTCTCTTGTCATAGTCTTCAATGTGAGTATCTTCATATACCACCTTTGACATCAATGTCTTCGTACATTTTTAGGGGTCATCTCTGGTAGGAAAACCGAATCAATGAGGGACTTCTACCTGTGTTATCCTGCAATTCTCACAAACACATCAGTCCCTCAACTAGGTTTGTCGGCAATACTCCAAAACCAACTAGGGGTGGCACTAGATGCACTTATAGGCCACAAATGTCATAAGCGTGATTCAAACTAAACCAATGGTAACCGGGTTTCTTTTAAAGGAAAACCCACTGAAGTGGTAGGCATCAGTCATGTTTTAAAAAGTGATAGTATTTTTGAACTCTAACATGTAATGTGCTAGTTTTATGTTATTTACTCAAGTTTTAAAAAGTGATAGTATTTTTGAACCCTAACATGTAATTTGCTAGTTTTATGTTATTTACTCAAGGTTTGTACCCTGCGTTGAATTATTTTCGTCGAATAGCTTTATTTGTTCTCTCTCCTTGACTTTGTTGAATACTTTCTCTTATGATTTCCACATTCGGGTGACATACTTACAACAATCATGGCCTAGTTATAACACTGGAAGCTTATTCTGAGATATGAAGGATAGTTGTGATTTCTTTATTGTGGAAGAAATATTGTCATCATATCTCAAGATAAGAGGCGACATTGGGAAGAATATTCTCATCATGTTACCAAGCCATATAAAATAGATAATTCTTCTAATCTACTCTGACTTATTAAATGTGCACACCAACCATGGCAACCTCCACATAATCTTTCTTGAGAGTTCCCATCGTGCTTGAAGCATTTTGTTTGAGATAGCCGCAAAAAACATGTGTTCAAATTAATTGTATTGTACACAACAATTGGAAGTTAACACTGCTTGCTAAAGTTTTAAAAAAATGAGAAAATAAAATTAATTGATATAGATAAACATTTATTCAGTCATATATTATATTCTTGTATGTCGTAAATCCTTCCATGCATAGGACAAGCGCGGCAATGTGCACATTCATGGTCTAGTATGTCAGGCAGGAAAATGTTCACGCCAGCCTATATGGGCTGGCAGTGACGCGGTCTATTTACGTTTGCATTTTTTATCTCAAAATATTAATTACTTGTTTAAAGTTGCTCAAAAAATTACTTGTTTAAAAAATTATAAACTTTTTATAAACCAAAAATAAGTTATAAATAATTCAAATACAGAAAAAATATCTTTTTATAAATTTCAATTTATATTTTAAATGTATCCAGTATGTGTTTGTAAAATGTTCATCTTGTGTTTAAGAAAAATATTCATTAGTTCTTTAAGAAATAATCACCATATATTATAAATTTTTCATCATATTTTTTTTATCACCATGTTTGAAAAAAGTTCACCATGTTTTGTGAAAACATGCACCATATATGTGAAAAATGTTCATGTATAAAAAGTAGATTTAGAAATAAAAAAGAAAATAAGAAAAAAGGGCCCAACTAAAAACCCAAACAATGTGAAAAATAATTTGAAGGAGAACAAAAAAAAGTTGGAAACCGAAGAACTAATAAAAACTGAAACAAAATAAAAATAATATCAGTATTTTTTATAGGACAAATAAAAATCGGTAAAACGGAATGTCCCTCACGAGCGCTAACTAGGCCGGGCTGGGTCGGGAGAAAGCGTTTGCGGGCGTCAAATAAGAATTGTCGCCTATGTCGAGGAACTCTGACGCCTGTAAGCCGAAACCAATCCGTCACACTGTCCCCGTTTTCTCGTCTCCTCCGTCTTCCTCCTCATGGTTTCCCGCCTATCAACTCCCTCCCTCGTATTCTGCACCAACTCCCCTGCGCGATCTCCTCCTTCTCGCGCGCCACTGATCCAGCCTCCTCGGAAGCGGACGGTGTCTGCCTGCGTCCCCAACCGTCTCAGGTACCGCAGGCATCGAGCACGGCGTGCACCGACGCTGTTCGACGTAATGCTCCCGCCGAGAGGCTCACATCTCTTTGTGTCTTATGCCAAGCGTTATCGTCTCCCACCGGAGGCATATTTTGATGATTTGCATCAACGAGGCAAGTATCGCTTGTTGTGCATTAACTGTAGATGTCCACGAGTCCGTGGCGTTGCCTGTTCTGACGGTCCTGTCAGCCCTACTCAGCAATTTAAGTAGGTAAGTTAGAATTTGGAAAGAGGTACAAGGAAGTATATACGGCAATGCAATCCAATGCAACACGTAGGGCACTAGCAATCTTTTTGACAATATTGTTCTAGCGACTGAAGGAGAGTAATTCACGAGATGGGAATGTGTTGCTTCGATCTTTTGTGTGTTTCTGTGCTGTGCTGAATTGATAGTTGTGTCTTGCAGTTCTGTTCCGTAATTATGCTTCCAACCATGTTTTGTACCTTCTGTATGTATTTCCTCCACAGTGACATGCCTAAAACAGCAAGCTGGTCTCCCATTTCCTGTGAGGTTCCCTTAGTAACAAATTTGTTTACTACCTACAGTTTGTTAATCAGGAAAAGGAAAAAATGTGAGATGTGTATGCGTACTGTGGCTGGTTTAGTTGGTACATTGGTGTCTGTCAATTGCTTGATAGGTGTTCCCATGTTTTAGGGACCCACGGGGTTTATATAGAGAATTTTATTTTGCTTTCCAAAGTGTTCTCGTGCTTCTGGTCTTAACCTTTTGTACCTGTGTCATTTTCAGAGACTGCTTAGTACTGTTTTTTTATGTGCAACTGCATAGTACTCCCTCTGTTTCTTTTTAGTCTGCATATAAATTTGGTCAAAGTCAAACTTTGTCAACTTTGACTAAGTTTATAGGAAAAAATATCAAGATAAACAACATGAAATCAATATTATTAGATGCATCATGAAATTAATTTTCATACCATATAGCTTTAGTATTGTAGATGTTGATATTTTTTCATAGAAAGTTAGTCAAACTTTATAAAGTTTGACTTTGACCAAATTTTATATGCAGACTAAAAAGAAACGGATGGAGTACTGTTGAGGAACCAGAAAGCTTCATTGGTTGAATCAATTCATAATATGGCACCTTTATCTTCTGCTAAATGCCGTGATGCTAGAAGATTTATTGTTGGCGACCTCTGTATGTTGCTCTACATGTTTGTATGAATGGGTTTGTACATCTGTTCATGTTACAAGCCTACACCGCTACAAGGCAGCATTATAAGAAGTAAACAACAGACGACATGAGATATGAGAGTTTCTTAAATTATTACCTTATTTTTGTCATGGCATTGCTATGTGCGGAGAGGTCTTCTTGCCGTCTTGGTTGGGAAAAGCTGGCATCGGGTTAGATATTCCTCTCTGTCTGGTAACATATACTCTCACATGCAACCCTTATTCTTATCATTCTGTACACAGAACGTGATCAGAATGACTGTGCTCATCATCATTTTGATGCAATGCCGGTCAAAAGTATAGTCTCATGTAGCACCATGATTGCTGGGTACTCGTAGTGGAGAGGATATGCAAGTTCTGGTGCTTTTTTCTGTGATGCACCAACAAGGGATGCACATGAGTGAGTTTACCTTTAGCAGCACTCTATGTGCATGTCCTGGAAAATATGCTTTGTGTAAATGCAAGCAGTTACACGGCGTGGCCATCAAGTTTGCACTGGACTCTAGTAGTTCTGTCAGAACTGTAGTTCGTGATGTTTATGCAAAGCTTAATACGATTTAAGAATGCAAGCCGGATTTGTGAAAAGATGCCACAGAGAGTCACAGTTAGAGCTCGTTGCTTGCAGGGTATGTGCATGATGCTCTTCAGATAGCACAAAGGGAAGGGGGGGGGGGGGGGGGGGGTGTGCAATGGTCGCTGGTTTTTCTAGGAATGCTCGCTCTTCAGGAGTTAAGATTATTTTCAAGGAAATGCAGCGGTTAAGGGTTTCTCTGAATGAAGGGGTGAGGTACCCGTTTACCTGTAGTGTCAGTATGCAGTCATGCAGGCTTATTTGGAGAGGCCCATCACTACTTAAGATTGCTAATGAGTAATGACTGATCATTCGGTTGAACCTGGCTAATATCCTTCTCTATTTTTGAAAGGTTGATGTTTCTGGACGAGCTAGGAGGATTGACAAGGCCTGGGATTTGGTTCCAGTAACGGTGTTTGAACCTGCTGCTTCTATGTGAGGATATTTGCCAGGGTAATGTAGGAGCTACAGGAGAATAAGATTAGCCAGAATAGAGACTGAGCAGTTTTTCCAACTTGGACCTGACAAGGGTGGAAACCATGTTTGACATTCAGATATGTATGCTGCCAGTCCAAAGTGGGATATTATCTTGACGACAGAGACAGAGCACCCTCTATAATAAGTTAAAGGTAATTTACCGTGAGATGAGAAGATCTCTTCACAGGACCAGCTAATACACAATGTGACCTTCATGTATGTGCATGACTACTCGAAGGGGGAGGCTGGAGCTGCTTAAACACTTAAGTGAGGATTTGTTACTTTCTTTGGTTTAATCAACTTAAGTTAGTATTACCAATTGTTACGATATGTAAAACCTTAGGATCTGTATATCCTATTTCTCCATGAATTCATGAAGACTGCAACCCATCTTACTGAACGCCTGGTCATTGCCAGATATCTGTAGATTCAACCATTTTAAGGATGGTTCATGTTCTTGTGGGGACTTCTGGGGATTGAGAACCGAATGAGACCAATCATCTCCAAGTGGTGCTCCCATCATGTAGCAAATTATTGTCCTGTGAGTAGTGGATCTGCCGCTTTAAAGATCCATGTCGACTTATATTGTGAGATTGGCCATTCAAGTCAATAATGTCATGCTGCCGACCCCATTTGGTGTAATATCAGCAGTACCATCTGAACTGTGCACAGCAAATGGTAGCCCAGATGTGGGTCCTTGATCATCTGAACAGACTGAGTGACCTACAAGCTCTTATCTTGTACAGTAGTTGCGCCATACATCATAAGACAATACCTCTTACATGTGCAGGATTTATTCATGTAGAAATATGCTGGAAGTGGATCTGGGTGTCTCAGGAAGTGATTCGCTGCACTATTGTCTATGGGCGTGCTGCAGTAGATAACTGCAGCGATTGATACACATCTTGGTTCGCTCCCTCGTGATTTCACCATCCTCATTGTTGTTTCCGATCAAAGAATGATGAGCTATGGAAAGTGGTATGCTCCATTCCCTCATCAGTGTTCCCACTCTCATGTGGTCTGCAATTTGTTAACACTTATATGTTATTTCATGTTTGATACTGTATTTCACCTTGCTGCATTGAACATAATTGTTACTGGAAAATGTGCTGCATCAATGCAAACCTACTCATGTAGGATTTAAATCCATTTAACCTTTTGGTCAGGAAAATGTGCTGCATCAATGCAAACCTACTCATGTATTCTGTGATTCATCTCTTGTGACTTGTACAGTTGGAAACCAAGTTACCCTGAAGCTTTAGTCAGACACTATGCACAATTTTATTTTCTCAACAGTATTGTCTTTGTCTATACCATCTGGGTTGGGGTAATATTCTACTAGAAATGATGCCACACACCTTTTGAGCTCCCATTTGACATGTAGCTGTTTCCTCTTCTCAGACACCTGTTTTCATTTGTTTCTCAACAAAAAAAAACTTTACTCTGATGCTTTCTTTTCTTCCTTCGGAAAATGTCATCACTTTCATTGCTCAAAATTAAATATTTAACTAATTTATTTGTTGTCATATGTCCTCGTCATGATGATTATCAGTTGGTCTAGGAGGTTGCTATTCTGAGACTTGACTCATATCTCGCCAACAATTTGGAGGCCTACTCATTCTCTTTGTACCACAACGAGACACGAGACGAAATATCGATACAGTGTATATGCTTGTCCATATGTTATCATTAACAGCTTAAATATATGCGTAGTTTCCACACTGGCACATCATAGTTTTATAGGACAATCAGACATACCTTAGGCCCTTACAGTCCTCCAATGGCCCACCTTCTGTGCATCCTGCGCCTGTTTTTCTCAAGGGAAGTACTGTTTCTGTACAAAAGCAGGCGTCTAGAACTACTAGCTGGTGCCGGGGAAAACGGCAAACGATGCATATAACTACAGTAAGACATGAGCATTCATCAGGCCAGCCCGTTCCTTGTGGACCATGCTGGCTCATGAGCCTCACCTCATGAAGGCAGTGACTTATTTGGAAAGCAACGAGATCCAGTGGCTGATGCCTGATGGGTGCATCATGGCCAGCATATTGTAGGTCCAGTTTGTGGGTCGATCAAGCCTCTGGCACCCCGTTTGTATCGTGTGGGTGGCCATTCACTCATCTGATTGATGCATCCTCGTGGCACTGTTGCTCATGTTTTATTTGACGTTTCTTCCATAGTCCTGTTTTTTTTTTGACTTTTCACAATAATGCTACGCAGTAGGGCATAGTTAATAGGTTTTGTTCCCAGCTTAAAAAACTGCAGATTTGGCTGCAAGTCTTTACGCAGATGATGCGATTAGCCTGCACTTTTCAGTTGCACCTTCTCGGTATGTGCTACATGGAGTGAGAGTCTGCTTTACCATTATGGCACTCACATGACCCATTTGCGCTAATGCTAAGATAGATTGGTTTTGGTGTTCAAAAGTGTTAATCATGTAACCCTGGGATAAAATTTCATTCATGCTTTTGGAATTAGTGAAAGCTTTGCCCCTGCAGTGCACATGGCTCGTGTTTCAGTAGTGGGCAGGAAATCTGGCTGTTGATACAGTAGTTAGCCTGCTAGTTTTAATCATCATTTCCACAGTTGATCAGTCGAATGATCTAGGGCCTTGTTTAATTAGCTTGTCTTGGTATTCTCCACTAAGTACATGCATGTATGTAGCAAGACCTACTTCTCAGGCAACTTGCACCTGCAATCTCTAGTCTTTACAACAAGTGCTTACACCAGATTGGTGACCTAGGTGTTAGGCTTTTAATCTAGATTCTCCAGGCACTTTATTTTAGCCTCGGCGTGTTTTGCAAGCTGGCAGTACGGCTAATCTTTTATGGCTGGCGACGGCTTGCCCTCTGCTAAGACTTGAAGAGCAGGTATCACCAAGTCAGTTTAGCTCATGTTCCTTCAGCATCTGCTTTGTAACATTGACTGGTCATAACAATAACATGTTGTTTGTCTCATGCTGGTTTGTTTACATAGGCAACAAAGCTGGAGACATAGCTCTAATTTTCTTTTGGTACATGTTTGTGAGGAATCATGCTGGTTATTGGAGTTTAGCGGCCTTTTGTGTCTGGACTTGGTGCCTGTTAGACCATCAGCTTAGCCAGCCTTTTGTTTCAGTATCCTATTAGGGGAAACTGAGCCCACTTGCACATTCATCTTTTGTTGAACTTTTCCTCCCCGAGGGAACAGAAAGGTTGAGACCGACCACTAAATATTAAGATAAGGGAAAATCCGCAGATGTGGGCATCATTTATGCTAGTACATCATTTTTTAATGTTGGGCATTTGCTAAATTTTCCTTTCATGAAATTGTTAGAGTGGCTATCTTTCCATCTATTCACATGAATCAGTTCATGCCCGGCATGGACATGAAAAATATCCCTTATTCGCTTATTCCTAACAGGGCCTTTTTTTGAAGCGGAGGCAAAAGATTTAAAGTAACAGAATACATTGCTACTTAATCCTTGCACCTCTAGTTGGGAGTGAAAGCATTGAGCCTATTGATTGCAAAAGTGAAAGCAGTTACACCACCACCAATTGATTGCATGAGCTCTACCACAGTAGAACTGTACAGAAAAGAGAGGGGAGAGAACAAAATCCCAATGGGGATGTTTCTTGAGCAGGCAGGAGAGGATACATCAGCTTCAGAGGTTCTTCTTGGCCCCCACTGAAGCACTCACTTACAGACATGACACATACGTACACAAGTCTGTCTCTCTGTCTAGCTCTCTCTCCCCCTCTCTTTTTCCTGAATCCTCCCCTAACCCATGCCTGCCGCCGTACATCAAATGGTGTTTCTGGAAGACAAAAAGGGGGGAAAAGAAGAAAAAGAAAAGGGGCGATGAATGGATGGGTGGATGGGTGGATGGAAGATTGACTGGGGAACAAGGGATCTCCCCACTTCCTCTCTTTTCCTTCCACGGGTCAATTCAAACCTGTCACTTGGTGCATAGCAGCAGTAGTAGGCTGCTGCTGGTGGTGGTAGTAAACTTGTTCCACCGCTGGTTGTTCAGCTCATGCAAAGAAAGGCATGGCATCAGATCTCCTCGTCATCTTCTTCATGAACTGCCCCTGTCATGTCAAAAGTTCTTGATTGGTCAATTTTCAGAATTATATGTGGCTACTTGTCGCGATCAGTGATGATTCAACTCATTGATGTTTCAGTACTGACCAGTTGCTGGGAACTGGAGACACGGCGGCGTAGGGGCTCTGGTGCACGTAGCCGTACATCGCCGGCGTCGCGGGCACGGCTTCTGCCTCTGGCTCTGGCGCGCAGTCGAGGTTCACGCCGAACAGCCTGAGCCGGCGTGTCGGTGCCGAGGCTGGGCTGCAGCTCCTGGTGTCTGCGTCCCACTGGGATTCTCCTGCGATTGTTCATTCACCAGAAATGGCGTTAGAGGTATGAAATGGTAACGTGTCTTGTTTTGTTCCTCAGTTCATGCAGTCTTAACCTTACCTGCATGATGCATGTCGCTGTGATCGTGCTCTGCTGAGCGACGGTAGGCGTGGGAGGTGGCCGGGCTAGTAGGGTATGAGGTGGATGTGCTGTAGCACATCGGGCTCCATGGCTGCTGGTGCTGCTGCTGCTCCCTGGGACTCTGACCAGACGCTGGCACGACATGCACGGCAGGCGGTGGTGCCACTGCCGTTGGTGCACTGACGTCGCCGCGACGCCTGCAGCCGATGAAGAGACGGTCGCCGGTGCCGAGGCCGCGCACCCTCTCGAAGTGCACGACGTCGCCGGCTTCCAGATGCTTCTCCTTGACGTACCGGCTCCAGCCCTTGGTGAGCACGTAGCTCTGGCTGCTCGTCCAGTACGAGTACCGGAACCGCCATGGCTTGCCGGCCTCGTCGTCGAAGGAGAGGAGCAGGCCCTTCTCCCCAGAGTCGCCGCCAAGAGGGAAGCACCTCTCGGCGTGCTGCTTGGGGATCACCAGCCTGTTGAGCTTGCCTACATCGCTGGGCGTGAGGGCCTTCTCAAACAGGTGCTCCTTCTCGTAGTGGTACTGCTGGTAGTGCAGGTTCGTGTACATGGCCACGCCCCATGGCCATGCATTGGGGTGCTCCTGGGAGAGAGGATTCATGGCCATCCTAGCTGCTGCTGCTGCTGGGTGGAAAACGTGTTAGGCTCTTGCTGTCTGTGGCAAAAGCTGGGACGATCGATCGAGTAGGAGTAGCTAGCAGTGGTGATGGTGTGTGGTGTAGAGAACCATGCAGATGTCATGGGCAGGCATTTATAGCCTACCAAGGGGAGGGAGCTTTGGGGGTGCCCATGTGACGAATTAATATTTTCTCTGGTACATGAGGGCTCATCAGCTCAGCTCAGTGCATTTTGATCTTGGAGGGAGCATAGTATTTTTAAACCTAGGTAGACAGGAAGAATCAAAGTGAAGGGCTTCAAAGTTGCTGGGGTTAGAATATATTTATGTGTGGTTTCTTTCAGTGTGTAGCTGCTGCCGATGCTGAGGTTAGAATATGTAGTTTCGGTGTGTAGCTAGGTGCTGATGAGGAATGATCAGGTGGTGGTGCTTCAAAGTTGGTGCCTCGCCATTGTGGCCTAATCACAGCCATCCAAGAGGTGGAGTAGAATAGAGTAGGCCCTACCACTGCTTCCATGTGCCTTGGTGGTTGGAGGCTAGTGTGAGTAACCACTGTCATTAGCTTCCCATTTCCTCTAACCAAGGAATATATTCCAGCTTTCCCATTCTATTTCCAAGTATCTAGCCTCCCATTTTTACCTGGCTCTGGCAGTCGATTGCCAATAGGAGTCCATTCTACCGTGCACTTTCAACTGAATAACATGCAGTAGTAGTAATTGACCGACATGATGGATTAGCTGGAAGAGATGGGTTGATAATTTGGCAGAAATTTATGGTTTATACCACCTGTGGTCCGCTTGGAATAGCTGGTAGGCAATTACTTGTTCAGGTCCGTCTTGGTACTGCCTGGCCTCGCCGGATGTGACATTTGAGGGCGTATGGACCGTGGGATTTAAGTATCATGCGCTATCATGTGGTACTAGCACCAGACATTTTTATTTTTCCATCTCAGATTCAACACAATCAAGAGTCCTGCCAGGTCTGTGTAATTGAATGCCTGGCTGACAACCTAACCGAGCAGAAGGACTTGCAAGCAAGGTGCTGGTTTTGGCTGGATTCTTACACAATGGCTTCAATTTAACTGTAAGGTAGTACTGGTGTTATTTCCATTTGGTGCAGGACAACTCGTGTCATAAATAAATCAACCGAGTTCATGGCTGGGCAGTGGGCAAGTAGGGAGGAGTGGACAATTGATGTGCGATTGAGAGACCAATTATTTCGTCCTACTTATTAATCTCGCAAGTTTAGCATTTTCTAAGGTAGATGACACGATTGTGTGTCTTCTAAAATTTCGTCCTGCTTATTAATCTCGCAAGTTTAGCATTTTCTAAGGTTGACACGATTGTGTATCTTCTAAAACTCAAACTCTGTTTCTGAAAGTTCAGTCCAACTTCTAGTAAAATAAATTCAGTCCAACAAACTAAACCCGCTTCGCTGGTGCGTGCTGTCATAGTGCTACTACAATCCAGTATATGCGCTACAGTACCTGCAACGGTCCAGGAGGCCATGATAACCTGCCTCTCTTGAGGGTACAGAAGGGGGGGTTTTGGTTGAATGAAATGATTTAATTTCTTGTGTCCTAATAAACATTGGGCGTTTGGGGAGCACCTATGGTTGCTAAAGGATTGGAATCACAGGACATTGGGTGATCTGTTTTTTTCTTTCTTTTATAAATCTATAATGGCAGATCTGTATCAGATTCCATAAAATATCAGGGACAAAATCCGCGATGTCGCTTTGCTTGCTTCTTTGGAGACAGGCATTCCGTCACATGGTTTTGGGGGAAGCTGTTATGGCTAGATGCATTGTGTGCTGACTAATGCATGCATGCTTATGTTAACTGTTATTCAGTTTGCCAAACTTTGGAGGAACCAGAGAGGTCATTTTTATGTTAGGGTGTACTGTCAAGAATCTAATCATGGCAATGATTTAACAGATCTAAACAAATCACCCTCCTGTTCATTTCATTATCTTTACTCCTGCCCCTGCTTTCTGTTAATCCTGCCCCAGAATAATGGGGGGTATACATGTACGTGATCATAATCTCACGTGTCCTTGTCATTGCCTCTTCTGCTTTCTGTTCAGCGTTCATGGTGATGGTGCTTCAAGTTCCCAAACGCCGGGATGAGAACTGGACCTGCACAGAGATCGTGCACCCTTCTCCAGTTTCCAACGGATTGTGAATCAGGTGATAAGATTTTTGTCCCCAGTTAGTCTCCACTATGGTGTATTTGCGTTATCAGTGTCTACAACTCGCAGCCCTTATACTTGCTCCTATTTTATACAAATTCCCAGAAAATTATATATTCTGTAGTTTTCTGCGTGCATGCACAAAACTATGCAGTAAAGAAAATCGAGTCTCAGCGGCTACATGATTATATATACTTAATCGCATGGATTGACCTGGTTAAACTACAAGCCCTATGTTTAGCTCTAGGTGTGGTGCTACGCAGAATTGGATTAAGCGCTCACTATTTTGTTTTGGGAAAACTGGTAATACGCGCATTATGCGCACGCATGATATGTCTAGTGGAATTTAATAGATGCTTGATTGATACGATTTCCTTTTCTTTTAGAAGAATCAAAAGTTGGGTGTGCAGTAATGGACTAGTATACCATAGACAGTTAATGTTCTCCTGTCAACTGCATGTCTAGACTTTGGCCAAGAATCAAGAACGAACTGCAATCATATATACGTAAGTACCTGCAAGTTGCAACTTGATTTTACTATGTGTTTGTCAAGGAGTGGCAGGGTAACTACAATAATGTCAGTCATATGCCAAACACATTGGTGTAGTGCATGCACTTGTGAATTTTGACCAAGTGTATCATACTTAAACATGACCATGAATAGGGACGAGGGAGCCACGCTGCTGGTCCTTTTTTCTTAACTCAATGATGCAGCTCACCTGCCCAATCTTTTGATAATGCAGGTTTGGTTTCTCCATGCACATGAATGAGTTGGTATCCCATGGAATTGAATACAAGATAACTCAAGATAAGGGGACACATGCTAATGCTCCTAGTTTAGTTATCCCTGTGGTCTCAGCTCCTTTCCAAGAAGCGATGCATGTTTTGCCAAGCTCATGCAGATGTGGGAGTAGGCGCCTTGAGTGCGGCATGTTACTCCCCCCTATTCACAAATATATACATGCCACCATGGGAAGTGTGCAATTAAGCATTGCCAATCTTGGACCTTTTAATATTGCAAAACCAAAGGGTATCCAGATGCCTTCATTTGAAATGATAATTGCCCCTTATGGGGTTAACGTTCGGATGGAAAATATATTCATAAAAAGAAACCCAGCATCCTAGCTGTTTGCTGACATATCATTACCTCTTGGAGACTGAGGCTATGTTAAAAGGCTAAAATGTCATGTCAACCTAATATGTAGAGCATTATGATTGCATTAGCTTAAGAGCCATGAACCTATGGTTTCTTGCATCTAACACTCTGTGGTGATGGGCTGGCGAGCATCTACAGTGTGCTTCTGTTTTATCTAGCACTGCCGCCTATTTATATCCTTGTTTTAAGCAGCCGCCTGTTTACATTGAAAACTCATTTCAAGATTCCACTGCATGGTTCCCATGGTTTGGACTTTGGAGTGATAAAACCCTCCAAAATTAGTTGAGCTCGTTTTGTCATGGATACTTTTGTGTTTTATAGAGAGAATCACGAATCACAATTGTTTACCCTTGTTCAATTCATTTTATTATAAGATGTGAGCATTCGTGTATTGGGACCATGGTGCGCACAGCTGCTTCTACCACCATTCTGCATTCATTGCCCGTCTGTGCGTGCCTCCTAAATTTCTGTCCCAGGAAGTGGTGCGAGTGTGTGCAGCTGCCTGACGGGGAAATATCCTGTGCTCCCATCCATTGAGTGATACGGTGCTACAGCACTTCATGGGGCGTTGGATCTACAGGGAATGGACTGGATCAATTCAGTCAACTATTTACACATGCGCCCCTGTAATATTTGCATCTTCCCCCTCAAAAGAAGCATGTGTTCTCTGTTTCTCAAACCAGCATGCATGATGAATTTTTCTAAAGACCAGCATGGACTACAGTACAGTCTGGTAACCTACATGTTGAGTGACTGGGTGCTTACAACTGAATATTTAAGTCCCAAAATGCATCAAATGCTACAATTAGGAAATATACAGTGGAACAAACATCCCTCCTCGTTTTGCCACATACATCCAAACATCCCTCCTCGTTTTGCCACATACATCCATAAACATCAAGACCAGGCAACAATAGATATTAAGTGAAGCAAATAAAATCCTACAAGTGAAACTAACCGTGATGGTTTTATTCAACTCAAATATAAGGAACAAGACATGGCGAAACAAAGGAGATTTCACGACACTAGTAACGCCTTCAGAAAGCATGTTGTTGTCTAGTAAAGCAAACAACAGCAGTACGATCTTTGAGATTGACAAAACACAATGCAAGCTGGTCAGGAAATTGCACATATATGTAACAACAATTATAGTTCTGATGTGCTAAACTCAACAGGGTGTTACTCCTAAAACCAAAAGGCACATATTGCCTGTAGTATTACATTACTCATGCCAACTGCTAACACACATGATTCCCCTAATGTCAAGATGATCATGTTTCTGCTCCGGAATCTGTAGGCCCAGCCATCTGGTCGTTAATTTTGCATGTCATGTGAGGGGCAACCCATACTTGGAGCCAACATATTCCACACATGAATGTTGTTTTCCCGATGCTGAAAGCATGCACATCATTGACTGGAACATCTGCCCCCCTACAGAGCAATAGTTCCTAGTACTCAGTGGCACAGCCTTGCCACAAGTCTGCTTGCATTTCTGTTATTCAAACATTAGGGCATCTCCAACATTAAACCATCACTCCTAGATAAGCAATAGTTTTCTTCCCCCACGATAAGCGCCTAGTTAAGCACTCAGCATTGGAGATACCCTTATTGGGCCTCATCTGCTAGAATTTAGTCAATCGCTCGACATGACTTGGTAAATATCTAAATGCTCATTTATTTGGATCATATGACCAGCTT
This sequence comes from Triticum aestivum, assembly GCF_018294505.1. NCBI lineage: Eukaryota > Viridiplantae > Streptophyta > Magnoliopsida > Poales > Poaceae > Triticum > Triticum aestivum. The sequence goes on from NC_057803.1 coordinate 483,045,668, forward strand.
GACTAATAACGTTAGGCTGTACATGTGGTTTCCAACTACTATATGTAACAAGTAAAAAACAATATTATATGTAAGAAACATCATATGACACTCTATAAGAAAGATTATGTATACAATTCAGCTAGAAAGGTTAGGAAAGGAAGCAGCAGCCAACATTTTAAACACTGCTAGATTTCCTGATTAGCAAGATGCAGTAACCTGAAAAAGAACTTGGTCTGAGTAGCAAGCATTGTTCTAATTTTGCAAAGATTAAAATACTAATGCATATATGTGCTCCAAACTAACTTTACCATCTGCTGAGATTGCATCACGGGACATCAATTTATCATAACTACAGCTAACATTAGATGTAGCCCCATTTGCATAATTTTTTCATTTGTTCGCATACAGTTGCGACAATTGGCCTTGAGTTCATAATTTTACCCACATCGTGGCAGATCTCCAACCATTAAGGCCTACATTGTGGATAGCAATTCACAAGACTATTAGAGGGTGAACTAACAAGGGCTGTCGTCGGGGGCGTGGTATCCCACTCGAGTGACTCGGTTAGGAATAGACCGAACCACACCGACTCTCGCATCGCGGACATCCAGTCCTAAAATCAAATGGCCCAGATGCGTATTACGAAATCAAAAAAATCAAACACGAGAAAAAGGCACATATGTGTAAAACAAAGGAGGCGCTGCCCCTTAGCTGATCTTCGTTGCCTAGGGTCCCCGGATCCAGCGACGGCGAGGACAGGTCGGTCTCGGCTCCCATGAAACTGACCGGATCTGAGCTAAGGAATCGACAGGCGCGCGAGATCCCTAAGGTTGCGCTGGATTTAGGCTAGCAAAAGTGTATGGGGCATACCATGGTGGTCGGCGCCGGTAGGAGACACGGCCTAAACGGCGGCGGTGCGAATCGTAACTGAAGAAGCAAACAGAGCAGAGGGATATGCACTTCGTCGCTGAATTATGGAATAAACCAGGGTCTTTTTTGCACATTGCAATGCCAAATGAGTCTGCTCAATCCTGTACCTCCAGTACAGATCCAACGCCCCACATGGTCTTGTATCACCGTAGCATCTCATGCACCGTATCACCAGATATCTACCCCCCTGACGCCCCTGACTGAACTGAATCTGCGTCCGCTGCAGCGATCTTTTGAGCAGATCTTCGTGGTGCGGTGGGATTGGGAACACGCAAGGGTGAGGTGAGGTCCAGACCAGCAGACGATCTAAACAGGGCTGGACTCTCTCCTTGCGCACTGAAAGAGTGACGTGATGGCGAAGAAGGTGACGGATGAGAGAAGGAAAAATGTTTCGTTTTGAGATGCCTTTAATTTCCCCTTGCGGAGCCAACATGCTGTCACAAGGTTGTCGATATCGGTATCGGGGTACTGGCTAGATCATTTCGGAATTGTATGATCGTATCTGCAACGTACTGTTGAATCATATCAGTATCGGCAGCTTAGGGTTGTATTATTATTCAGAAGATGGTTTGGTAGAATCATACTGATATCGTATAAAATACTACTAAGATACGTATCCTCCAGTCCAGTCAGCAGGGACGAGGAGAAAGAAGACACAGAGAGAGCTAAGAGCAGTGGATCAAAAGCATCTGGGTCTCTTCCCTTTGTTCATCCTCTAAGAAAAGGTGGCTAGGTTTCTGCCTCCCGTCGGCGGCGCCGCTGATCTCCCACGTCTTCTGTGGCTTTAGGGTCATATGTGCACGGTGGATCCCGGTCCTTGTCGGCGGGAGGGTTCTATTTTCAGATGCTTCTTCAAGTTTTTTCTTAGAGTTTATGTTCTGCTTAAGAAGACTCAAGAAGACGAGACGGCGGCGGCTTCTTGAAGATGAAATAAGGTTCTCCCCGCCTAGCCTCTGTCCCAATGGTGTGTCTAGTATTGTCGGTGGATGTGTGGAGGTGTGTCTCCGGTGGATCTCGCGAGATTTGGTCGGTGGTAGTCTTTGGTGGATCCGCTCGGATGCAGTCTTTGTTCATGTGTCTTCAGGTTGGATCCTTACTATCTAAAATTCTCTTCATGGGCGGCGGTTGATGTTCTGAGGCCTTATCACAACGATTTCCCGACTGTCTACCACAACAAGCTGTGCCCGGCTCCGGCGAGGAAGGGGCGATGACGGTGGCACGCCTTCGGCTCGCTTCAGTGCTTGTAGTCGTCGCTAGGTGGTCAATGAATCTGGATGTAATTTTTATTATTTCTGATGTTCGTTGTACTGTCATGATTGAAGATGAATAGATCAACAGTTTCCGCAAAAAAAAGAGCTAAGAGCATCTCTAACAGACCTTGTATAATTTTAACCCACATAACGCATTTATAGTTCGAGAAGGAACTATTTTGCGGGGTGAAATCGTACGCTATAGAATAGACCCCGTATATAAAACTGCATAATTAAAAAAAAACTTCCGCGGGAGTAATTGCAACCACATTGATCATTCATAGTTTATCAGATACTACATGATCCTAGATACATTCTACTACTACTACTACTAGAGGGGGGGTGGGGATCTGCGGGCTCGAGGCGGCTACCAAAACGGACGAGCTCGCGGTGGCGAGGCCGACGCGGTGGAGGAGCTTAGTCCTCCTCATCGGAGCTGACGAGGTCGACGTACTTCTCTCTCTGCTCCTCGCGGATGCGCTGCCACTCGTCGTCCTTGTCCTTCGCGGCGAGGTTGGCCGCGACCGCCTGCTTGAAAAGGAGGTCTTCGAGCTCCTCGTCGTGGCGGCGGCGCTCCTTCTCCTCTCGCAAGCTCCGTTCGAAATGGCGGCCGCGCCCGCGTCGACATCGTCGATGAAATCTTCGGGCCCGACGTCGCCTCGACGCGCGATCTCCTCCGGCTCCTGCTTGGCGGCAACGAGCTCGACCTCCTCCGGCTCCTGCTTGACGTACGACAAGCTCCGCCCACTCCCTCTTCATGGGGAGAAACGCCGCGCAGGAAGAGGAAGAGCCAACGGTGGAGGAAGAGCCCACGGCCGAGGAGGGCGTTTGCCCGTGCCGGCGGTCGTACTCCTCCGTCTCGCGACGGAGGAGATGCCGGCAGATCGAGGCCTTGGTTGGCCCATTTCCTGGCCGCGCGCTTTCTCGCGCCGTCTGCGCGGACACATCGTTCGCGCTCGGGGTCGCCGCCCCCGCCGGAGCTGCGGCCGGAGCTCCACATACGGCCCCACATGGCGGCTGGAGGCAGAAGTGGGCTCACCGACGACGAGAAATGTGAGGGGTTGCGGCCGGCGAGGGGATAGGGTTTCGAGCCGTATTTGCCCCGCAAACCTGTAGTTATACGTTTTTGGGGGTGAGGTTTGCGGGCCGCGGTAAAAAAAATTATGGGTCTGACGAGTATACGGACACTGTTCTGGCTAGAAAATTAGACCGATCTTATATACTTGTCGGAATTATGCGGGTTCGCGCGTTATACGAGGTCTACTAGAGATGTTCTAAGCATGGTGAAACTAGGGGGAATTTGCTGACGGTCACGTAAGCAGTTACTTGCCGCTAGCTCATGAATAGTAGTCATCGCAAAACAACGTACCATGCGCGTACGTTTCGCAACGGTACCGAGCCGATTCGTTGTTTACGGTTGAGCAAACAGTGGAGAGTAATGGTGACGATGAACAAGGTGAGGTGTGCGTGCCCGTGCGAGCAGTGCGCAGGCACAGTGGGGGTGTGCTGCGGACTGATGGCGTGTTGCAGGACGCTGTGTGATCCATGTCCGGGCAAAAGGCACACCCGGCCAGCAGGTGAGTGATCGAGTAGGTGACCGCAACGCAGGGAGGGGCAGGTGCCGTGGTTTGCCTTGCCACGGCGCGCCATGAGTGCGTGCACGCCATCGATCACCATCAGCGGCAGCGGCAGCTACAGGAGCTCCTTTTCCTCCCCCTGGCCCTGGCCGGCCCATGGCAACAGTTCGCCGCAGTCTGCGCATCGCACGCGGTTGCTCCCCTCCTCTCCTGGTCCCCGTGCCCAGCTGCCATCCTTCACTTCGGCAGCAGCGCATGCGAAGCGACTTGCACTCCTCCTGGCCCTGCGCCACGGGATCTAAACAGCGATCCCCTCTTTTTTTCCCCCACTTAACCGAATAGAGAGGTCTCGTTCTCTTCCGCTGCGGTCTGACGCTGTGAAACGATTGATCATACCAACACGTAATGGAGTACTAGTCCCTAGGTAGTGAGTGTATGATACTCTACAAAGCTCAATTTAGAAGATATTTGCAACCCTTGAAATCCCCGGTAATTTTACCTGAGTTCCGCGTTAAACAGGCATCAGTTAAAGCCTTGCATCCTGCTGCAAGATGCATCGTTCATCACCGCGTGTACTACCCGGCGACTATTCCCCTGTTCGAATATGTCAGTGTCATGATCTCATCCCTGGCCGGGCCGTACGTTATACCACTGTGTGCCCACTCCTCTTTTTCTACCCATGTGACGAACAGACGACGTGCGCCAAAAGTGAGCCAGTGATTATTTCCCCCCACCTGTTGCAGGGGGTCTCCGTCAGACGAGGAACGTGACACCTGAAACTCGTGTGCCAGGCACGGAGTGACGTCACCGGACCCCACGCGCGGGCCAGCGTGGGCCTTTTTCTGCTGTATGAACGGATCCGGCTTGTCAGGCCCGCGTGCTGGCTACCTCGGCTTGGCTGGAGGCTGGATCATGTTCTTCAGTTCTACGGCAGCTCCCTGACACATCGTTCTGATATTATGCTGTTGGGATGGAGTTTTTCTTTTTTGCGGCGTGCTGTTGGACGGAGTCACGGCGTACAGAAAGTGTAGGAGTGAAAGACTGAGAGCAGATTAAATGACAGTCTCTCTTTCTCTCTCTCTCTCGAGATGTCGACCTCGATTGTTATGTGTTTGTTGTATATTTGCATACAGAAGATCACAAATGTCACTTGAACGATAACATTCATTCAAACATCAGTGAGGTGGGTCTGCTTGCTAGCTCAACAAATGGGACATGTGTTTTTTTTCCTTTTCTTTTGGAGAATAATAATTCTTGTATTACTCAATCAAGGGCTACAATCGTGTTTGACAATGTTTAGAACAACCCTCCGGACCGGACCCAAGCCATACAACAGTTCGAACTTGAGACCTATCAAAATCTGTCAACACATAGCTAGAAGAATTCCAAGTACGGCGAATAATATGAGCAATACAGGAACTAAGTTCGGACATACTCTCCTTGATCTCTCTAATAAGAAAAGTGTACTCTGATCTGCTAAGATCTCTGCTTCTCCGCATACTCTCCTTGGTCAGACTCAACGAATGGGACATGTGTTACATGCAATGATGATTGAAAAGTTGGGTCGGATTGGATTGGTTGGGCTCAAGTGGGAGGGGGCGTTGTTTTTCCTGCTTTTTTGAGCTTGTGCGCTCCATGAAGTTGTAAGCCTCTTAGAGTGTCCTTGTATCGTTTGGCCGAGGTGGTATGTGTGTATTTGTAATTTCTAGCCAGTGGATGATTTTGTTAATTCAAATCCAGGCTCTCCGCAAGCCTTCGTTCAAAAAGAAAAAGTGAGTGGCGTGGTGCATGGAGTCGGTGCATCTACATGTGAGATTTTTTTTTCTTTCTTTGTATACTCAAACAATGCTCATTTGTTTTCCTCTTATGAAACCATCTGCTACTAGGGAAATGCCTTTTTGTTCCGGTGTGTATATACACCTGATATAGAAAAATAACAATTAATAATTCAAAAAAGTTTAGAAGTTTTTTTTAGAATAAACTTGCCTTTCATTTGCATTAGTATATAAATTTTCACGAATAAAAAACCAGCGTTGGTTTTAAGGGAAAAACAAAAATATTGCTATTAAAAATCACTACTCACACTATTTTGATCGATTTTTTAAGAAGTCAAGGTTTTTTTTTGTCTTTTCGTGGAATTTTCTTTACAAACACAATGGAAGGTCAAGTTTATTAAAAATACTTTTAGAATTTGTTGAATTTTTATTTAATTACTATTTTCATATAGGGTGTATATATACTCATAGACCGCACGTTCCTGTCCCTGCTAGTAGAGCATATGGGAATGTGTCGCTTTTGGTGTTAAAAACATCCGGGACATTAGGAGCAACATGGTTCCTCTTCCAACAGGAGTGCCTTGTCTAGGGTTTTCCTGCCTCCCACCGGCACTGTTGACAATCTGCCTCGTCTCTTGTGGCCTTAGGGTCATGGAGGCGCGGTGGATACCAACCCTTGCCGGTGGGAGAGCTCCTGCTTCAGTTTTAAGTGTTCTTTTGATTCTGTTTAGGGTTTGCGTTCTGCTCAGAAAGACGAGACGACGACGACTCCTGGAGTTGGAATAAGGTTCTTTTCGCCTAGCCCAGTTCTCCTGGTGTGTCCAGCCCCATCGGAGGGCGTGTGGACATTTGTCTCCGGCGGATCTTGCTGGATTCGATCGACGTTTATCTTCAGTGGACCTACCTGAGTTCGGTCTTCGTTTGTTTGTGTTTGTGTGTCTTGAGGTTGGATCCTTCCAATCTACGCTTCTCTTCATTGGCAGCGTTTGCTGTTCTGCTGCGCTGGTCCTATTGAGCCCTTAGCATGACGACTTTCCGACTGTCTACTATAACAATGTTTGCTCAGCTCCGGTGAGGGCGAGGTGTTGTCGGCGGCTGTAAGTGCATCTAGTGCCCCTTAGTGATTTTGGTGTATTGAAGACTTATAGGTTAAGGGACTAATGTGTTTGTGAGTGTACAGAAGTCTTATAAGTCTATGAGGAGTTTGTTATATCCAAAGAAAGTCGACCCCTAAAAATGAATGTCTTCATCTGAAGACTTTGAAAATAAGGAAATTGGTGTGACCTTGAAGATATTTATGCGAGGACTATGAAGCGTAAAGACTTATGTTTTCGTAGTTTCATTTTCTTCTTTTGAGTCATAGGAAACACCGTACTGTTAAAGGGGGTCGAGGTAATACTAAGAAAAAATTTCCAAGTGATGCTCATATCAAAGCCTACACATACCCAATCCTTTGAGTGAAGCCTTTGGAAATCTCTTGCAGTCCAGTCAATTTCTTCAGTGACAGAGACGAAGTTTTTCTGGTATCTAAGGAAATTGTTCTAACTGAGAAGTTAGGAATTTGCCAGTGCGATTTGCCTATAGTGAGGAACATGATAGCCCTGAGGAATTTCATGGTTCAAACTTCCGACCGTTGCTGTGCTTTACGCCAGCTGTCCAAATATCTTATCCATCCAATGGCCATATCATTAGGGGCATTTACGTCTTATCATGTCGGGCTGCTCCCTGGCTATAAATAGCTGCCCCCTTCAACCACTAACTGGTTGGCTGCTCCGAGAGATAGATTGACACTTGTCATTTAGAACATCCCATCCTCCGAGGACTTTGAGAGAAAATCATCAGTGAGGAAAAACCCAAAACCCCAACACCTAAAACCCAAAGTGATTGAGCATCACTAAAGAGGTTGTTCCTGTGTGGAGCCGACACTTTTTACCTTTGAAGACTGTGCATCTTCCAGGCGGTTAAGCGTCATGGTCTAGAGCATCCAAGAGGAATTGTGGATCACCAGCTGACCGAGTTTGTGAAGGTTTGGAAGTCACCTTGAAGACTCACCATGAGTGATTGGGCGATGTCTGTGTGATCTTAGCTCAAGGAGAATACAGAAAGGACTATGTGTCCTTTGGTTTAAATACCAAGCCACTCTAACCAGACGTACAACTCTCACAGCAGTTGGAACTGGTCTACCAAATCACTGTCTTGACCGAGCTACTGGTTCTATTTCCTCAACCCTTTCATTATTTCCCCGCTTACTTGTTGTTGAACTTGATTGTTACTGTTTGAAGACTTTGGCTGAAGACTTTCTCAATTTTCTCAACCCTATTTCTTCAGTCATCCGGTCTTCTTCCTGCTTATCATGTTTACACGCTAGTTGTGCTCTATGTATGTTTCATTTCATCATGATGACTATGCTACTGCCTTTTTATGCATGCACTTGAGTACTTTATCCGCTGCTTGTATTTCATCACTTAGAAAATTCCTCAAGTAGTATTTCCCCAGTGACGATTTTGTAAAAAATGCTTATTCACCCCCTCTAGCGATATAATGCACTTTCAATTGGTATCAGAGCTGAGGTACTCCCTTGTTTTGTGTGATTTTGGTTTAACCACCTCGAGTTTTAGTTATGTCGACTGCAGGCATGATCAAGATCTCAGCTAGGTGTCCTACCTTCGATGGGACAAACTACCCCTATTGGAAGAACAAGATGCGCATGCATCTTGAGGCAATTGACAATGATCTCTGGTACGTTGTGGAAAATGGCGTTCCCTCCATTACTCCCTCCGTAAACGCCGCTGATGTGAAGAGATTCAAGCAACTCAACTCTCAAGCGAAGAATATCATATGTGTCCATCTGAGTAAAGGACAGTATGTCAGAGTGAGTGCTTTGGAGAATGCAAAGCTTATCTGGAATAGGTTGTCCAAAGTCAACGAAGGAATCTCAACTCAACGTGATTCTTGAGTTGATGTTCTTCGCAATCTCTTCAACTGCTTCAGGAGACTCGACAATGAAAATGTCCAGCAAACCTTCGACCGCCTCACTGATATCTCCAGTGAGCTCCAAGCTCTTGGTGTCGCTGACATCACCGACCACGAGGTGGTGAAGAAATTGTTGAGATCTCTTGATTCTTCATTCGATACACTGGCACTGATGATTCAAGAACATGGAGATTACAAGTCACTGGATCCTGTTGATATCCTTGAGAGACTAAATACTCATAAATTCCAACAAGCCGAGAGGAGAGACCTCTACGGGCCAAGTTATGGAAGATCACATGCACTCAAGGCTAAGGAAATTTCCTCATTTGAATGGGAAGACTCTGACAGTAGCCTTGGTGACCCTGAAGAACTAAGTCAGAAGCTAGCAATGCTTGTGAGGAAATTTCAGAAGTTCTCAAGGCGTATCCGTTTTGGAAAATCTTCAAGAGGTGATGACATGAGATCAAATTCTTCATCCCGCAATTACAAGAAAAGGACTTGCCACAAATGCAAGAAGCCTAGTCACTACATGGCTGATTGTCCTCAGTGGGTGAAGGAATCGAAGAATAAGAAGTACAAGGATAACAGTTCAGATGACTCAAAGAGAAAGAAGAAATCTTTAAAGTCCTCATCGTCAAAATCTTCAAAGTCTTCATCTCACAAGAAGATCAGTTCCAGAAGGGCTCGGGCTTTTATTGGCAAGGAAATGGATACTGAAGCTGAATCTAAGGAAAATGAGAAAGAGGAGGAATATGAGGAGGAGTCAGACTCTGGTGTGGTGAGCCTAGCTCTCGCTACTGCTTTCGTCAGCAAGTCCATCTTCAACTGTGAGGAAAATGGCAACTTCAATACCATTGATGATGGCGACGATGACTTTGCTCCCACCTATTGCTTCATGGCAAAAGGTGGCAAGGTACTCAAATATCCTTCCTCTGAATCTAGTGAAGGATGAAAATCTCAAACCTAGCTATTCCAAATTTGCTAATATTACCATGAAACAATAAAAAGCTTTGGAAAAGGTTTAGAACTTGTTAGAGAAAAGCGGTGACCTGTTGGGTGAGGAAATGGATCGAACTCAAACTCTAACTGGTGATCTTAAACCTCTTCAGTCTAAGTTTGATAACCTTCAAGGTCATCATGAAACTGTAACATCCCAAAATTTCAATTTGGATGTTATACATAGGTCATCATATGCATATAATATTTTATTTACATTTTGGTTGTGATCCTAGAAATCTTAAGCAACTCAAGGACCCAAGGAGAGGGTTGGGGATTTCGTATATTTTCATATTAGAATTTTCTCAAATTTGAGAAGAGGATCAATTTGGTTTTAATGTTTTTCTCTCTGAATATTCCTAATATCAAAATAAAAGAGAGAAGATAATATGACTTCTTCAAATATGAGAGAAATATCATAGGAATTTTTTTAAAATCAAATAAATATTTTATTTGGATTTTATTTGAATTAGAAAAATATGCATTTTTAGGCTCGAAAAATGTTCACTTTGTTCTAAATATTTTATTTAGACGGTCAAAATTGTTTTAAGCATTTTTTAGAATTTTTTATATTTTATTAGGATTTTTGTTTCGGTGGAATTTATTTAAAAAAAAGAGTTCGGACCGACTGGACCGAAGCCCAGCAGGCCGCGCAGCCAACCGCCTCCCGTCCCCGTGGCCGGCACAGACTCCTAGGAGTCCGGTGCGACGCTGCCGCCGCTCGGCTTCGCCTCCAAGTCGGAGTCCCCCCGAGGCCATTGTAAGCGCCGCCAACCCCACCGCCTCCTCCCTCACCCAAGCCGCCGCAACCCGCAGTCGCCGCCGCCGAGCTTCGCCGCCGTTGTCGCGCCTGCCGCCCGCCGCAGCCGCAGCCGCCGCCGCCCGCGCCTGCCGCCCGCCGCAGCCGCCGCCGCCCGCGCTTGCCGCCCCACTCGCCGGACCCTGTCGCCCCGCTTGTTGGACCCCGCCGCGCCGCCTCGCCATCGCTCGTTGCTCGCCAAAGCCCCCGACTTGCTAGAACCGCCGACCCACCGGTTTTCCTCACGAACCGGTAAAAACCACCGGTTTTTTCAGTTTTGTTTTTAGATCAGTTTTATTTTAGGTTTAGGGTTTTTCTTGGTTTTCGCTAATTAGCGAACGTTCACCTGAACGCCTCTGTTCGCGAACGCGTTCGTTTGTTCATATAAGATAGCGAACGTCCGTTCGTTAGTCTTTTTCTTTTATTTTATTTTTGGCTAGGGACCTATCTGCAATTATTTTTATCGCAGATTAGCCCCTGATCTTCAAACCCTCGTTACTTTTTAACCGTTCATCCAAATCCAGTGAAACCAACGCCAAAATCTTCGTCTCGAACCCCTCTTTCTAGTTAATCAACTTGAACATGATTTTGACAATTTAAAATTTGGTTGCAAGCAGATTTGAATTCGAACCTCTTTTGATCGTAGTTTGAGTTCCGCAGCTCTGATTTGATTGATTCTTTTTGCAAATCGAAGCACTTCAGTTAAAATTTCAGTTTGGACTTTCTTATCTGAGTTTTACCCTTGCATCTATGCTTGATTGCTTATGTATGCTATTGTTTGTTTGCGATAGAATTTCCGGAGTGCGAAGCGTGCTACTACGAGTCTCTAGGTTTTGCAGATCGTCAGCAAGGCAAGTAACACTTTGATCATACCCCTTATTACCCAGTTTTTCTGCATTAGTTTTAGTCCTCAAACACTTCATGAGTAGGATCTGTTAAACATGTGGGTATTGGGAAGTAGTAGTTGAGGTAGTATCTATTGCCCTTATCATTCAAACACTGGGAGTTACTTCTACGTTATGCTTATACTTCTATGCTATGCTCGTAGATGTGGTTTGGTTTGAAAGATTCATGATAGTTGTGAGTACTATTATGAACTAAGGGTTTATTTAAGGTGACTACTTTAATGCACATATGGGTGGATTGTTTGTGGGCACTTGGGGTAATCCAGTGTTGTCCAAGGAGATCCTGGAGAATCCGTGTGATCATCCTATGGTCCGCCACCCAGGCTCAAAGGGATCATATTGTTATTCATGCTGGAAACTTCCGTGTGCAGCCACAAGTCATTATGGGCTCTGGCATAGTTGAGTACATTGCGTGACCTCTTTCAGTAGTAAACTAGAAGATGTAGGGGATGTAGGTGGTACGGTTTACCCGTCGAAAGGGCTAATGCTTCTAAAAGACTGTGTCTCGGTCATCCATTTGTCAAACACCATGTAGTGCGAGAAATCAAAGGAGGAGATCGAGTCTTGTGGGGAAAAGTGCGCAAACCTCTGCAGAGTGTACAAACTAATCATGATTAGTCGTGTCCCCGGTTATGGACATCTTGAGTATCTGGTGCTTGAATTATTATGTTGATCTCATCACTTTACTTTAATTAATTTGTTGGGTTGATGATTACTTATTTGGGATTGAGATGGGGTTTCCATTCTCAATATTTTCAACAAACCTTGTAGTTAAATAAAATATATTCCTTTGCAGTGGGGAAAAATTGGCTTTGCGCAAAAACTTTAACCATAGAGCCTCCACCGGCCATATATGCATATAGTTATAGCTGTTACATGTTCATTGCTCTACAGTGTTATATTTTCCAGCATATTCCATGTGCTGACTCGTTTCGGGCTGCAACGTATTATGTTGCAGACTTTTCAGACGAAGAGTAAGGTGCGCTAGGTCGTTGTCGTGCACTCAGCTATGCCGTTGGAGTTGATGGACTCGCTTTATCTTCCAAGTCTTCTGCTGTTACCCTATTTAGATGGCCTTAAGCCATATTATTGTAATAAGTTCTCTTTGAGACATTCGATGTAATAAGTGTGTGATTGCACTCTGTTATAAATCCTTCAAGTATTGTGTGTGTCAGCATTACCGATCCAGGGATGACACTTATGCATAGAGATTTGACCATTTGAGGTCGGATTGCTACAAGATGGTATCAGAGCACACACTGACTGTAGGACGCGACCACTAAGATGAGCCATAGGTCACTCTTCTCTACTCATTCCTGACTCTTCTCCATTTTCCACTCTATAGATGGAGGACCCGAGGAACAAGTTTGCTCAACCGGATGAAGACACCCCTTTTGGACGACACTTGAAGGAAGCCACTAGATACCTGAAAATCAGAATACCAAGCTTCACCGGGACCTACACCGCCACACTACCTGAAGAGGAGCGCTGGACCATTCGAGTTCATGTTCCAGGAAGGATATTCATACCAGTGAATGAGCCCATAGAGTTTTCCTTTGATGCACCAACCTGGAGTCTAGGAAAGAGCATGGCAGCACACATCACCATGGGACGCATCGGAGAAGTTTACCGCAAAGGATCTTAAGGACACCATCTATCAGATATGTGGACGCCGAGATGAGCAATGGAAGAAGATCAACACCAGGAGGGACAAGTCCATTGCATCCTACATCCAGGAGTTAAACCAACACATTCGTCGTCAGGAGAACCAGATGTGCGCCAGCATGATAGACCTGAAGAAGGTGATGACCAGGAACATGGAGCTTGAAGAGGAACTCAAGTCTACACGTGATGGATATGAAGAGGAAATTGCAGTTCTACTGGAGAAGAATGAAGACCTGAAGAAGAAGCTAGGAGTATTCATGGGAGACCCTGCCCCAGGAGGTGACGATCATCCCGAAGACTACATCATCATCGACGACACCGACTCTGACCACGACAGTGATGATGACTATGAAGAGGAAGCTGGAGCAGATATCAAGGAATCTTCTTCCGATCAAAATTTCTAGTAGACCACCATATTATCAGTAGTATCCCTCCATGTATATAGAATAGTCTGAGTATTATGTAACGATAGTTAGATCATTTGTATGCCCTTGTTTGAAATTGAGTGAAGTGATTACGATTGTATGTTTGCCTCATGCACATATGGGTAGTGATTTCCCTTAGACCTCATTCTATTCTAATCTCTTCCCTCTAAATCCATCAGATGCCTCCGAGACGTGACCCTGCATTTGCCTTCCCACCGGAGCTCACTCAGTTGATCCAGAGAATGCCTTGATGCAGCTACAAGTTCAGAACCAAGTCAACAACAAGAACGACAACCTGCTGCCACCACCTCTAGTTGACAACTTAGCCCATTTTCTGAGGTTGAATCTACCGGTGTTTTCCAGTAGCACCGAGCCGATTGTTGCTGATGACTGGCTCCGCAGGATTGGAAGGGAGCTGACCACCACAGGTTGCACATATGCTGAGAAGGTGCGTTTTGCCGCACACCAACTGGATGGACCTGCAGCCTCATGGTGGGAGAATTACACAGCCACTTTTCCCATAGCCGTTGTCACAAGGGGTCAGTCTCAGCAAGCTTTTCGTATAGCCCATGTCTCTACAGGAGCAATGAATATGAAGAAGCGTGAGTTTCGCAACTTGCGCCAGGGAAACCGTACTATGGGGCAGTACGTTGATGAGTTCAGTAAGTTAGCTTGCTATGCCCTGGATGATGTGGCCACAGATGCCGCAAAGTAGGAGAAGTTCATGGAAGGGCTGAATGATGAGATGAATATGCAGTTGATGGTGGCAACATTTACCAACTACCAGGAATTGGTAGATAGGGCCCTTATGATTGAGAACAAACAACAGCAGATAGAGAGCCGCAAACAGAAGTATGGACAGGGGAAGTACAATTCTGGAGCACAACAGAAGCCTCGCTTTACCCCTAACTCCGGAGGTTACACCCATAACCATGGAGGGCATACTCACAACGGAGGAAGTTCCCATAACCACAGTGGACCTAAGAATGGAAACGGGAATGGAGCAAGCAGCAATCAGAACCGTCCCAACCCAGCAACACCCGCCAAGAAGGATCTGAGCCATGTTACCTGTTACAAGTGCGGGAGGATTGGACATTATGCCAATGATTGTTCTGAGTCGAAGAATGGCAATGGAAATGGATACTCAGGAAAGAAGCCAAATCCCTTCACCAGAGGTCAGGTGAATCATATCAACATGGAGGAGGTTGAAGATCAGCTTGACGCAGTGATCGGTAAGTTTTTGGTCAAGTCATTTATTGCTCTTGTTCTTTTTGATACTCGTGCATCGCATTCATACATATCAAGGGGATTTGTGGACAAGTTTAAGTTCCCAACCTTAGCCCTTAGGTCACCAATGTTAGTAAGCTCGCCAGGAGCAGAGTATATGGCCAGCCGATGGTGTGATCGGTTACCCTTAACCATTGGTAGCCATGTTTTCCCTTCTGACCTAGTAATTTTGGAGTCATAAGGATTGGGTATTATACTAGGCATGGATTGGTTATCAAAATATGGAGGAAACATCGATTGTGCTAGCAAGTCAATTTTACTCACCACCCCGGAGGGAAAAAGGATCAAGTATGTGTCTAGGCATGCGCCAAGGAGGACCCAAGTAAATTCTCTCTCGGGGTTGTTCGAGAAGAAGTACCTATTGCGAGGGATTACCCAGATGTATTTCTAGAGGAATTACCAGGCATGCTGCCAGATCGAGACATAGAGTTATTGATTGAGTTGTTGCCAGTCACCGGACCTATATTGAAGAGACCCTATCAGATGCCCGCAAATGATCTGGAGGAAATTAAGAAGCAGATCAAGGAGCTATTGGAGAAAGGTTACATTCGACCTAGCTCATCACCGTGGGGAGACCCAGTGCTCTTAGTTGAGAAGAAGGATGGATCTTTGAGAATGGTCATTGATTATCGGGCGTTGAATGAAGTGACGATCAAGAACAAGCACCCACTACCGATGATCAATGATTTGTTTGACCAATTACAAGGAGCTAAAGTATTCTCCAAGATCGATCTTCGACCAGGATACCACCAGTTGAAAATTCAGGAACATGATATACCTAAGACAGCTTTTACCACCAAGTACGGGTTATACGAGTACACGGTCATGTCATTTGGATTGACTAATGCCCCTGCCTATTTCATGAGCATGATGAACAAGGTGTTTATGAAGTTTTTTGATAAGGTTGTTGTGGTGTTCATTGATGATATTTTGGTATACTCGAAGAATGAAGAGGAACACAAGGAACACTTGCGCATGATTTCTGGAGAAACTTAGAGAATATCAATTGTATGCCAAGTTCAGCAAGTGTGAGTTTTGGTTGAAGGAAGTTGGATTTCTTAGACATGTTATATCAGGAGAAGGTATAGCAGTAGACCCTACCAAGGTTAATGAAGGAAATATGCCCTAGAGGCAATAATAAAGTTATTATTTATTTCCTTATATCATGATAAATGTTTATTATTCATGCTAGAATTGTATTAACCGGAAACATAATACATGTGTGAATACATAGACAAACAGTAGTGTCACTAGTATGCCTCTACTTGACTAGCTCGTTGATCAAAGATGGTTAAGTTTCCTAGCCATAGACATGAGTTGTCATTTGATTAACGGGGTCACATCATTAGGAGAATGATGTGATTGACTTGACCCATTCCATTAGCATAGCACTTGATCATTTAGTTTGTTGCTATTGCTTCCTTCATGACTTATACATGTTCCTATGACTATGAGATTATGCAACTCCCGTTTACCGGAGGAACACTTTGTGTGCTACCAAACGTCACAACGTAACTGGGTGATTATAAAGGTGCTCTACAGGTGTCTCCGAAGGTACTTGTTGGGTTGGCGTATTTCGAGATTAGGATTTGTCACTCCGATTGTCGGAGAGGTATCTCTGGGCCCACTCAGTAATGCACATCACTATAAGCCTTGCAAGCATTGCAACTAATGAGTTAGTTGCAGGATGATGTGTTACGGAACGAGTAAAGAGACTTGCCGGTAACGAGATTGAACTAGGTATTGAGATACCGACGATCGAATCTCGGGCAAGTAACATACCGATGACAAAGGGAACAACGTATGTTGTTATGCGGTTTGACCGATAAAGATCTTCGTAGAATATGTAGGAGCCAATATGAGCATCCAGGTTCCGCTATTGGTTATTGACCGAGACGTGTCTCGGTCATGTCTACATAGTTCTCGAACCCGTAGGGTCCGCACGCTTAAAGTTCGATGACGGTTATATTATGAGTTTATGTGTTTTGATGTACCAAAGGAGTTCGGAGTCCCGGATGAGATCGGGGACATGACGAGGAGTCTCGAAATGGTCGAGACGTAAAGATCGATATATTGGACGACTACATTCGGACATCGGAAAGGTTCGAGTGATTCGGGTATTTTCGGGAGTACCGGGGAGTTACGGGAATTCGTATTGGGCCTTAATGGGTCATACGGGAAAGGAGAGAAAGGCCTCAAAGGGTGGCCGCACCCCTCCCCATGGGCTGGTCCGAATTGGACTAGGGAGGGGGGCGCCCCCTTCCTTCCTTCTCCTTTTCCCTTTCCCTTCCTTCTCTCCTACTCCTACTAGTTGGAAGGGATCCTAGTTCTACTAGAAAAGGGGGAATCCTACTCCCGGTGGGAGTAGGACTCCCCTAGCGCACGCCATAGAGAGGTCCGGCTCCTCCCCTCTTCCACTCCTTTACATACGTGGCCAGGGGGCACCCCATAGACACAACAATTGATCTCTTGATCTCTTAGCCGTGTGCGGTGCCCCCTCCACCATAATCCACCTCGATCATATCGTAGCAGTGCTTAGGCGAAGCCCTGCGTCGGTAGAACATCATCATCGTCACCACGCCGTTGTGCTGACGAAACTCTCCCTCAACACTCGGCTGGATCAGAGTTCGAGGGACGTCATCGAGTTGAACGTGTGCAAAACTCGGAGGTGCCGTGCATTCGGTACTTGATTAGTCGGATCGTGAAGACGTACGACTACATCAACCGCGTTGTGCTAACGCTTCCGCTTTCGGTCTACGAGGGTACATGGACAACACTCTCCCCGCTCGTTGCTATGCATCACCATGATCCTGCGTGTGCGTAGGAAATTTTTGAAATTACTACGTTTCCCAACAATGGCATCCGAGCCAGGTTTTATGCGTTGATGTAATATGCACGAATAGAACACAAGTGAGTTGTGGGCGATATAAGTCATACTGCTTACCAGCATGTCACACTTTGGTTCGACGGTATTGTTGGATGAAGCGGCCCGGAACGACATTACGCGTACGCTTACGAAGGGCTGGTTTTACCGCCGTGCTATGCACACAGGTGACTAGCGGGTGTCAGTTTCTCCAACTTTAGTTGAACTGAGTGTGGCTACGCCCGGTCCTTGCGAAGGTTAAAACAGCACCAACTTGACAAACTATGGTTGTGGTTTTGATGCGTAGGTAAGAACGGTTCTTGCTAAGCCCGTAGCAGCCACATAAAACTTGCAACAACAAAGTAGAGGACGTCTAACTTGTTTTTGCAGGGCATGTTGTGATGTGATATGGTCAAGATGTGATGAGATAAAAGTTGTTGTATAAGATGATCATGTTTTTTTGAAGTTATCGGCAACTGGCAGAAGCTTTATGGTTGTCTCTTTATTGCATAAGATGCAAGCGCCAAATAATTGCTTTACTTTATCGCTATGCGATAGCAATAGTTGCAAGAGCAATAGTTGGCGAGACGACCATGTGACGACACATTGATATAGATCAAGATGATGGAGATCATGGTGTCATGCCGGTGACGATGGAAATCATGACGATGCTTTGGAGATGGAGATCAAAGGCACAAGATGATGATGGCCATATCATGTCACATATTTTGATTGCATGTGATGTTTATCTTTTATGCATCTTATTTTGCTTAGTTCGACGGTAGCTTTATAAGATGATCTCTCACTAAATTTCAAGATAAAAAGTGTTCTCCCTGAGTATGCACCGTTGCCAAAGTTCGTCGTGCCCAGACACCACGTGATGATCGGGTGTGATAAGCTCTACGTCCATCTACAACGGGTGCAAGCCAGTTTTGCACACGCAGAATACTCAGGTTAAACTTGACGAGCCTAGCATATGCAGATATGGCCTCGGAACACTGAGACCGAAAGGTCGAGCGTGAATCATATAGTAGATATGATCAACATAATGATGTTCACCATTGAAAGCTACTCCATTTCACGTGATGATCGGTTATGGTTTAGTTGATTTGGATCACGTGATCACTTAGATGATTAGAGGGATGTCTATCTAAGTGGGAGTTCTTAAGTAATATGATTAATTGAACTTTAATTTATCATGAACTTAGTCCTGGTAGTATTAGCATATCTATGTTGTACATCAATAGCTCGCGATGTTGCTCCCCGTTTAATTTTTATATGTTCCTAGAGAAAACTAAGTTGAAAAATGTTAGTAGCAATGATGCGGATTGGATCCGTGATCTGAGGTTTATCCTCATTGCTGCACAGAAGAATTATGTCCTTGATGCACCGCTAGGTGACTGACCTATTGCAGGAGCAAATGCAGACGTTATGAACGTTTGGCTAGCTCAATATGATGACTACTTGATAGTTTAGTGCACCATGCTTAACAGCTTAGAATCGGGACTTCAAAGACGTTTTGAACGTCATGGATCATATAAGATGTTCCAGGAGTTGAAGTTAATATTTCAAGCAAATACCCGAGTTGAGAGATATAAAGTATCCAACAAGTTCTATAGCTAAAAGATGGAGGAAAATAGCTCAAGCAGTGAGCATGTGCTCAGATTATCTGGGTACTACAATCGCTTGAATCAAGTGGGAGTTAATCTTCTAGATAAAATAGTGATTGACAGAATTCTCTAGTCACCATCACCAAGTTAGTAGAACTTCGTGATGAACTATAGTATGCAAGGGATGACGTAAATGATTCCCGAGCTTTTCATGATGATGAAATCGATGAAGGTAGAAATCAAGAAAGAGCATCAAGTGTTGATGATTAACAAGACCACTAGTTTCAAGAAAAGGGCCAAGGGAAAGAAAGGGAACTTCAAGAAGAACGGCAAGAAAATTGTTGCTCAAGTGAAGAAGCCCAAGTCTGGACCTAAGCCTGAGACTAAGTGCTTCTACTGCAAAGGGACTGGTCATTGGAAGCGGAAATGCCCTGAATGTCTAGTGGATAAGAAAGATGGCAAAGTGAACAAGGGTATATTTGATATACAGGTTATTGATGTGTACTTTACTAGTGTTTATAGCAACCCCTCGGTATTTGATACTGGTTCAGTTGCTAAGAATAGTAACTCGAAATGGGAGTTGCAGAATGAACAGAGACTAGTTAAGGGTGAAGTGACGATGTGTATTGGAAATGGTTCCAAGATTGATATGATCATCATCGCACACTCCCTATACTTTCGGGATTAGTGTTATACCTAAAATAAATGTTATTTAGTGTTTGCGTTGAGCATGAATATGATTAGATCATGTTTATTGCAATACGGTTATTCATTTAAGTAAGAGAATAAATTGTTGTTCTGTTTACATGAATAAAACCTTATATGGTTACACACCCAATGAAAATGGTTCATTGGATCTCGATCATAGTGATACACATATTCATAATATTGAAACCAAAAGATGCAAAGTTAATAATGATAGTGCAACTTATTTGTGGCACTGCCGTTTAGGTCATATTGGTGTAAAGCGCATGAAGAAACTCCATGCTGATGGACTTTTGGAATCACTTGATTATGAATCACTTGATGCTTGCGAACCATGCCTCATGGGCAAGATGACTAAGACTCTGTTCTCCGGAACAATGGAGCGAGCAACTGACTTATTGGAAATAATACACACTAATGTATGCGGTCCGATGAGTGTTAAGGCTCACGGCAAGTATCGTTATTTTCTGACCTTTACAGATGATTTGAGCAGATATGGGTATATCTACTTAATGAAACACAAGTCCAAAACATTTGAAAAGTTCAAAGAATTTCAGAGTGAAGTGGAGAATCATCGTAACAAGAAAATAAAAGTTTCTACGATATGATCGCAGAGGTAAAATATTTGAGTTAAGAGTTTGGCCTTCAGTTAAAACAATGTGAAATAGTTTCACTACTCACGCCACCTGGAACACCACGGTGTAATGGTGTGTCCGAACGTTATAACCGTACTTTATTAGATATGGTGCGATCTATGATGTCTCTTACTGATCTACCACTATCGTTTTGGGGTTATGCATTAGAGACAGCTGCATTCATGTTAAATAGGGCACCATCTAAATCCGTTGAGACGACACCGTATGGACTATGGTTTGGCAAGAAACCTAAGCTGTCGTTTCTTAAAGTTTGGGGCTGTGATGCTTATATGAAAAAGTTTCATCCTGATAAGCTCAAACCCAAATCAGAGAAATGTGTCTTCATAGGATACCCAAAGGAGACTGTTGGGTACACCTTCTATCACAGATCCGAAGGCAAGACTTTTGTTGCTAAATTCGGAGTCTTTCTAGAGAAGGAGTTTCTCTCGAAAGAAGTGAGTGGGTGGAAAGTAGAACTTGATGACGTAACTGTACCTGCTCCCTTATTGGAAAGTAGTTCATCACAGAATTCTGTTCCTGTGACTACTACACCAATTAGTGAGGAAGCTAATGATGAAGATCATGTAACTTTAGATCAAGTTACTACCGAAACCTTGTAGGTAAACCAGAGTGAGATCCGCACCAGAGTGGTACGGTAATCCTGTTCTGGAGGTCATGTTACTTGACCATGACGAGCCTACGAACTATGAGGAAGCGATGATGAGCCCAGATTCCGTGAAATGGCTGGAGGCCATGAAATCTTAGATGAGATCCATGTATGAGAACAAAGTATGGACTTTGATTGACTTGCCCAATGATCGGCGAGCCATTGAGATTAAATGGATCTTCAAGAGGAAGACGGATGCTGATAGTAGTGTTACTATCTACAAAGCTAGAATTGTCGCAAAAAGGTTTTCGACAAGTTCAAGGTGTTGACTACGATGAGAGTTTCTCACTCATATCTGTGCTTAAGTCTGTCCGAATCATGTTAGCAATTGCCGCATTTTATGAAATCTGGCAAATGGATAAACAAAACTGCATTCTTTAATGGATTTATTAAAGAAGAGTTGTATATGATGCAACCAGAAGGTTTTGTCAATCCTAAAGGTACTAACAAAATATGCAAGCTCCAGCGATCCATCTATGGACTGGTGCAAGCATCTCGGAGTTGGAATATACGCTTTGATAAGTTGATCAAAGCATATAGTTTTATACAGACTTGCGGTGAAGCCTGTATTTACAAGAAAGTGAGTGGGAGCATTACAACATTTCTGATAAGTATATGTGAATGACATATTGTTGATCGGAGATAATGTAGAATTATTCTGCAAAGCATAAAGGAATATTTGAAAGGAGTTTTTCAAAGAAAGACCTCGGTGAAGCTGCTTACATATTGAGCATCAAGATCTATAGAGATAGATCAAGACGCTTGATAAGTTTTTCAATGAGTACATACCTTGACAAGATTTGAAGTAGTTCAAAATGGAACAGTCAAAGAAGGAGTTCTTGCCTGTGTTACAAGGTGTGAAGTTGAGTAAGACTCAAAACCCGACCACGGCAGGAGATAGAGAGACAATGAAAGTCATTCCCTATGCCTCAGCCCTAGGTTCTATAAAGTATGCCATGCTGTGTACCAGACCTATTGTATACCCTGCCCTGAATTTGGCAAGGGAGTACAGTAGTGATCTAGGAGTAGATCACTGGACATTGGTCAAAATTATCCTTAGTGGAATAAGGATATGTTTCTCGATTATGGAAGTGACAAAAGGTTCGTCGTAAAGGGTTACGTCGATGCAAATTTTGACACTGATCCAGATGACTCTAAATCTCAATCTGGATACATATTGAAAGTGGGAGCAATTAGCTAGAGTAGCTCCGTGCAGAGCATTGTTGACATAGAAATTTGCAAAATACTTACGGATCTGAATGTGGCAGACCCGTTGACTAAACTTCTCTCACAAGCAAAACATGATCACACCTTAGTACTCTTTGGGTGTTAATCACATAGCGATGTGAACTAGATTATTGACTCTAGTAAACCCTTTGGGTGTTGGTCACATGTCGATGTGAACTATGGGTGTTAATCACATGGTGATGTGAACTATTGGATGTTAAATCACATGGCGATGTGAACTAGATTATTGACTCTAGTGCAAGTGGGAGACTGAAGGAAATATGCCCTAGAGGCAATAATAAAGTTATTATTTATTTCCTTATATCATGATAAATGTTTATTATTCATGCTAGAATTGTATTAACCGGAAACATAATAAATGTGTGAATACATAGACAAACAGTATGTCACTAGTATGCCTCTACTTGACTAGCTCGTTGAATCAAAGATGGTTAAGTTTCCTAGCCATAGACATGAGTTGTCATTTGATTAACGGGGTCACATCATTAGAGAATGATGTGATTGACTTGACCCATTCCGTTAGCATAGCACTTGATCGTTTAGTTTGTTGCTATTGCTTTCTTCATGACTTATACATGTTCCTATGACTATGAGATTATGTAACTCCGGTTACCAGAGGAACACTTTGTGTGCTACCAAACGTCACAACGTAACTGGGTGATTATAAAGGTGCTCTACAGGTGTCTCCGAAGGTACTTGTTGGGTTGGCGTATTTCAAGATTAGGATTTGTCACTCCGATTGTCGGAGAGGTATCTCTGGGCCCACTCGGTAATGCACATCACTATAAGCCTTGCAAGCATTGCAACTAATGAGTTAGTTGCGGGATGATGTGTTACGGAACAAGTAAAGAGACTTGCCGGTAACGAGATTGAACTAGGTATTGAGATACCGACGATCGAATCTCGGGCAAGTAACATACCGATGACAAAGGGAACAACGTATGTTGTTATGCGGTTTGACCGATAAAGATCTTCGTAGAATATGTAGGAGCCAATATGAGCATCCAGGTTCCGCTATTGGTTATTGACTGGAGACGTGTCTCGGTCATGTCTACATAGTTCTCGAACCCGTAGGGTCCGCACGCTTAAAGTTCGATGACGGTTATATTATGAGTTTATGTGTTTTGATGTACCGAAGGAGTTCGGAGTCCCGGATGAGATCGGGGACATGACGAGGAGTCTCGAAATGGTCGAGACGTAAAGATCGATATATTGGACGACTATATTCGGATATCGGAAAGGTTCCGAGTGATTCGGGTATTTTTGGGAGTACCGGGGAGTTACGGGAATTCGTATTGGGCCTTAATGGGCCATACGGGAAAGGAGAGAAAGGCCTCAAAGGGTGGCCGCACCCCTCCCCATGGGCTGGTCCGAATTGGACTAGGGAGGGGGGGCGCCCCCTTCCTTCCTTCTCCTTTTCCCTTTCCTTTCCTTTTCTCCTACTCCTACTACTTGGAAGGGATCCTAGTTCTACTAGGAAAGGGGGAATCCTACTCCCGGTGGGAGTAGGACTCCCCTAGGGCGCGCCATAGAGAGGGCCGGCCCCTCCCCTCCTCCATTCCTTTATATACGTGGCCAGGGGGCACCCCATAGACACAAAAATTGATCTCTTGATCTCTTAGCCGTGTGCGGTGTCCCCTCCACCATAATCCACCTCGATCATATCGTAGCGGTGCTTAGGCGAAGCCCTGCGTCGGTAGAACATCATCATCGTCACCACGCTGTCGTGCTGACGAAACTCTCCCTCAACACTCGGATGGATCGGAGTTTGAGGGACGTCATCGAGTTGAACGTGTGCAGAACTCGGAGGTGACGTGCGTTCGGTACTTGATCGGTCGGATCGTGAAGACGTACGACTACATCAACCGTGTTGTGCTAACGCTTCCGCTTTCGGTCTACGAGGGTACGTGGACAACACTCTCCCCTCTCGTTGCTATGCATCACCATGATCTTGCGTGTGCGTAGGAAATTTTTGAAATTACTATGTTTCCCAACAGTTAAATCCGTCACTGAGTGCTTGGCACCCACCTCAGTTGGAGAGATCCGCAGTTTTCTGGGACTCATAGGATACTATAGACGGTTCATTGAGAATTTTTCGAAGATTGCGAAACCCATGACAGAGTTGTTAAAGAAGGACACCAAGTTCAAATGGACCGAGGAATGTGAAGCCAGTTTCCAGAAGTTGAAGAAATGTTTGGTTACAGCCCCAGTGCTGATTCTTCCGGATATACGCAAGGATTTCCAAGTGTATTGCAGCGCTTCTCGCTTAGGACTTGGAGGAGTACTTATGCAGGATGAAAGAGTTGTTTCATATGCTTCACGTCAGTTGAGACCTCACGAGTTGAATTATGCCACCCATGATTTGGAGTTAGCAGCCATAGTGCATGCACTCAAGACCTGGAGACATTTTCTTATTGGAAACCATTGTGATGTATACACAGATCATAAGAGTTTGAAGTACATTTTCACTCAGAAGGAGCTGAATCTCAGATAGAGGAGATGGTTGGAGCTTATAAAGGATTATGATATGAAGCCGCATTATCATCCATGAAAGGTCAATGTCATAGCAGACGCTTTGAGCCAGAAGATTTATGTCAACACCCTCGTAAGCGCAGGATTACCGCAGGAGTTAGTTAACGATCTCAAGGAACTTCGTTTGGAGATAGTTCCAAGAGGTTTTGTGGCAACAATGGAGGTTCATTCTACATTATTGGGAAAGATTCGGGAAGCTCAGAAGGATGATAAGAAGATTACTCAGATAAAGGAGAAGATGAGCAAAGGAAAAGCGAAAGGTTTCCGTGAGAATGAGCACGAAACTTTATGGTTTGAGGATCGTGTATATGTGCCCAATAATGCCGAGATCAGGAAGTTAATACTTCTGGAAGCTCATGACTCACCATACTCAATTCACCCCCAGAAACACCAAGATGTATTTGGATTTAAAGGAGCATTTCTGGTGGACGGGTACAAAGAAAGATATTGCCGAGTACGTAGCAGTATGTGATGTATGTTAGAGAGTGAAGGCGGAACATCAGAAGCCAGCAGGATTACTGCAGCCCATGCCGATACCAGAATGGAAGTGGGACAAGCTCGGCATGGATTTCATCACCGGATTACCCAGGACCTGATCGGGATATGATTCAATCTGGGTAGTAGTTGATCGCTTGACCAAGGTAGCTCACTTTATCCCAGTGAAAACCAGGTATACAAGCGCGAAGTTGGCCAAGATATATATGACCAGGATCGTATGTCTGCATGGAGTTTCGAGGACCATCGTACCAGATAGAGGAACATAGTTTACCTCGAAGTTTTAGAATCAGCTGCACCAGACTTTGGGTACTAGGCTAGAGTTCAACACAACCTTTCACCCAGAGACAGATGGATAGAAAGAAAGAGTTAATCAGATTCTGGAGGACATGTTGAGAGCTTGTGCGCTAGATTATGGATCTAGTTGGGATGACAATTTGCCTTACGCAGAGTTTTCATACAACAACAGTTATCACGCTAGTTTGAAGATGGCCCCTGTAACACCCCGGACACACCCGCCGGTGGTCGTTACTCCTGGCAGGATCTAGATTGGCCCCACAGATCAATACTAGTCTTTTCTGCGCACCTTGTCCTCACTCATGCGCACCCGGGAGCAACTTCCCGATCAGTCACCCATCCTGACACTACTCCAAGCTGAGCACGCTTAACTTTGGAGTCTTGTCCGAATGGGCTCCCGGAAAAGAAGGAATTCCTTATTGATATGACTAGTCTATCATCCCTATTAAGCCAGGCTATCACATACACCCCCACTCAGAGGAACCGACGTCCTCGTCGGGCCACAGGAATGTTCCCTCTTGGCACATACGTCTGTGCATCCAGTCCGGTACATGTGCCATGATGGGTGCCACGACGGGTCACAAACGTCATGAACAACATGACCGCGCACCTGTCCGCAACCATCCGTGTAACCGTGAGGGTCGGCTCTGATACCAACTTGTAACACCCCGGACACACCCGCCGGTGGTCGTTACTTCTGGCGGGATCTAGACTGGCCCCACAGATCAATACTAGTCTTTTCTGTGCACCTTGTCCTCACTCATGCGCACCCGGGAGCAACTTCCTGATCGGTCACCCATCCTGACACTACTCCAAGCTGAGCATGCTTAACTTTGGAGTTCTGTCCGAATGGGCTCCCGGAAAAGAAGGAATTCCTTATTGATATGAGTAGTCTATCATCCCTATTAAGCCAGGCTATCACAGCCCCTTTTGAAGCCTTGTGTGGAAGGAGATGCAGGACACCATTAATGTGGGATGAAGTTGAAGATAAGGTCAAGTTGATTCAAGATAGACTGAAGGTAGCTCAGTCCAGGCAGAAGAGTTCTGCCGACACCAAATGTAAGGAGGTAGTCTATGAGATTGGAGATCGAGCATATCTTCGTGTGTCACCACTGCGAGGATTTAAACGTTTTGGAGTTAAGGGAAGGTTAGCCCCGAGATTTGTAGGACCATATCGAGTGTTGGAACGTATGGGAGAAGTTGCCTACAAGTTGGAGTTACCTGAAGGACTGTCAGGAGTTCATGACGTGTTTCATGTTTCCCAGTTGAAGAAGTGCCATCCTGACATGGCCGATATTCCTCTGAGAGATATAGTGCCCCTGGAAGCAATTCAGTTGGAGAGTGATCTGACCTACGAGGAGAAACCAGTCAAGATCCTCGAATTTGCCAGCCGAGTTACATGCAACAAGGTTATCATGTTTTGCAAAGTTTAGTGGAGCCACCATACCGAGGATGAAGCCACCCGGTAGTGAGAAGAAGACATACGGAAAGACCACCTGCACCTATTTTCTAGCCAACCCGAATCTCAAGGGCGAGATTCATCTTTAGGGGGGTAAGTTTGTAACATTCCAAATTTTCAATTTGGATGTTATACATAGGTCATCATATGCATATCATATTTTATTTGCATTTTGGTTGTGATCCTAGAAATCTTAAGCAACTCAAGGACCCAAGGAGAGAGTTGGGGATTTCGTATATTTTCATATTTGCATTTTCTCAAATTTGAAAAGAGGATCAATTTGGTTTTAGTTTTTTCTCTCTGAATATTCCAAATATCAAAATAAAAGAGAGAAGATAATATGAATTCTTCAAATATGAGAGAAATATCATATATTTTTTTAAAATCAAATAATTATTTTATTTGGATTTTATTTGAGATTTTATTTGAATTAGAAAATATGCATTTTTCAAAATTGCATTTTAGGCCAGAAAAATGTTCACTTTGTTCTAAATATTTTATTTAGATGGTGAAAATTGTTTTTGGCATTTTTTAGAATTTTTTATATTTTAATAGGATTTTTGTTTCGGCGGAATTTATTAAAAAAAAGAGTTTGCACCGACTGGGCCGAAGCCCAGCCAACCCAGCAGCCCAGTAGGCTGCGCCGCCAACCGCCTCCCGTCGCTGTGGCCGGCACAGACTCCTAGGAGTCCGGTGAGCCGCCGCCGCCACCGCCGCCCGGCTTTGCCTCCAAGTCGGAGCCCCCCCGAGGCCTTTATAAGCGCCGCCAACCCCACCGCCTCCTCCCTCACACCGAGCCGCCGCAACCGGCAGCCGCCGCCACCGCGCCTGCCGCCCGCCGCAGCCGCAGCCGCCACCCCCGCCCGTGCTTGCCGCCCGCCGCAGCCGCAGCCGCAGCCGCCGCCCGCGCTTCCTCCCCGCTCGCCGGACCCTGTCGCGCCGCCTCGCCGTCGCTCGCCGCTCGCCCGAGCCCCCGACTCGCCCGAGCCGCCGACCCGCCGGTTTTCCTCGCGAACCGGTAAAAACCGCCGGGTTTTTTCGGTTTTGTTTTTAGTTCGGCTTTATTTTAGATTTAGGATATTTCTCGGTTCTCGCTAATTAGCGAACATTCACCCGAACGCCTCTGTTCGCAAACGCGTTCGTTCGATAGCGAACGTTCATTCATTAGTCTTTTTCTTCTATTTTATTTTCGGCCAGGGACCTATCCATGATTATTTTTATCACAGATTTGCCCCTGATCTTCAAACCCTCGTTACTTTTAACCGTTCGTCCAAATCCAGTGAAACCAACGCCAAAATCTTCGTCTCGAACCCCTCTTTCCAGTTAATCAACTTGAATATGATTTTGACAATTTAAAATTTGGTTGCAAGCAGATTTGAATTCGAACCTCTTTTGATCGTAGTTTGAGTTTCACAGCTCCGATTTGATTGATTCTTTTTGCAAATCGAAGCACTTTAGTTGAACTTTCAGTTTGGACTTTCTTATCTGAGTTTTACCCTTGCATCTATGCTTGAGTGCTTATGTATACTATTATTTGTTTGCGATAGAATTTTCGGAGTGCGAAGCATGCTACTACGAGTCTCTAGGGTTTGCAGATCGTCAGCAAGGCAAGTAACACTTTGATCATACCCCTTATTACCCAGTTTTTCTGCATTAGTTTCAGTCCTCAAACATTTCATGAGTAGGATCTGTTAAACATGTGGGTATTGGGAAGTAGTAGTTGAGGTAGTACCTATTTCCCTTATCATTCAAACACTGGGAGTTACTTCTACATATTGCTTATACTTCTATGCTATGCTCGTAGACGTGGTTTGGTTTGAGAGAATCATGACAGTTGTGAGTATTATTATGAACTAAGGGTTTATTTAAGGTGACTACTTTAATGCACATATGTGTGGATTGTTTGTGGGCACTTGGGGTAATCCAGTGTTGTCCAAGGAGATCCCGGGAAATCCGTGTGATCATCCTATGGTCCGCCACCCAGGCTCAAAGGGATCATATTGTTATTCATGCTGGAAACTTCTGTGTGCAGGCACAAGCCATTATGGGCTCTGGCATAGTTGAGTACGTTGCATGACCTCTTTCAGTGGTAAACTAGCAGATGTAGGGGATGTAGGTGGCACGGTTTACCCGTCGAAAGGGCTAATGCTTCTGAAAGACTGTGTCTCGGTCATCCGTTTCTCAAACACCATGTAGTGCGAGAAATCAACGGAGGAGATCGAGTCTTGTGGGGAAAAGTGAGCAAACCTCTACATAGTGTACAAACTAATGGTGATTAGTCGTGTCCCCGGTTATGGACATCTTGAGTATTTGGTGCTTGAATTATTATGTTGATCTCATCACTTTACTTTAATTAATTTGTTGGGTTGATGATTACTTTAATTGGGATTGAGATGGGGTTTCCATTCTCAATGTTTTCAACAAATCTTGTAGTTAAATAAAATATATTCCTTTGCATTAGGGAAAAATTGGCTTTGGGCAAAAACTTTAACCAGAGAGCCTCCACCAGCCATATATGCATATATTTATAGCTGTTACATGTTCATTGCTCTACAGTGTTATAATTGCCATCATATTCTATGTGCTGACCTGTTACGGGCCGCAACGTATTATGTTGTAGACTTTTCAGATGAAGAGTAAGGTGTGCTAGGTCGTTGTCGTGCACTCAGCTATGCCGTTGGAGTTGATGGACTCGCTTTATCTTCCAAGTCTTCCGTTGTTACCCTATTTAGATGTCCTTAAGCAATATTATTGTAATAAGTTCTCTTTTGAGAAATTCGATGTAATAAGTGTGTGATTGCACTCTGTTATAAATCCTTCAAGTATTGTGTGTGTCAACATTACCGATCCAGGGATGACACTTATGCACAGAGATTTGACCGTTTGAGGTCGGATCGCTACAGAAACTCTCTTAGCCGATAATGAGAAGCTTTCTTGTGAATTTCTTCAAAGAAAGCAAGATCTTGAGGAAATAAGGGTGACTCATGATGATCTTCAAAGGGAAAATGATTCCTTGGTTGCTCAACAGACCAGTTCCGCTCAGGAAGAGTTCATTGCACCCTGTTCGACATGCATCAAATGTGAACCTGCTAATTCTTCACCTGAAAGTTCAAATGCTTCTATTGCTGCAACTTCTTCAACTATGTATGTGGTCACAAGTTCTCATCCGAGGATACCACATGTATCATTGACGAAAATGCAGGGTTGAAGGAATTGTATGTGACAGGCATGTACAAAAGCCTCAAAGGGCATCAAGCCCTTTGTGATGTGCTTAAAAGGCAGATCCTGAACAGGAACCCTAGGAAAGAGGGTATTGCATTTGAGAGGAAACTCAATGCTGATGGATCCTACTAGAAGCCTGAGCAGTATCCCAGAACCTCATGGGTTGCTGCAAAAGGACCTCCTGTAGATCCTTTTACTTTATCTGACTTTACATGTGAATCTTTATGTTCATCTGATGAGTCATTTGACTCCAACTATAAACTGTTCAAAAACCAGAATGGTGAAGTGTTTGCTAGATATGTTGGAACTAACTGCAGGAACGGCCCCCCTATGAAGAAAATCTGGGTTCCCAAAAGGTGCCATGAAAGTCTTCAGGTGAATGTCCTCATGACACCACCTATGAAGAACAGGAACCCCAGATCAAATTCTTCATGTGGATCAAATTCCTCATATGGTCAAAAGTACACTTATCCTCGTGCTAATGCTTCTGTTTCATAGGGAAAATCTAAGAGTCATGAATATGTGCATTATTATTCAAACCATTATGTTCATAAGTCCTCGAAGAATTTCTCTACTTATTCATATGCATACTCTAACCCCTCTTCTGTGAAACGAAGTGCACTGGCTTCAATGCCACCTTTCTCATATGGAGCTCGCAGAATGATGAACTCTTTGCCACCCCTCTAGATGTGGGTGGTGAAGAAAAAGAACTAATCTCCCATGCATGGTCGGGTCTCCAGACAAACTTGAACGTCTGAAGAATTTGCTGGAGACCTGAGAATGCATGAAAGGACGCAAGCTAATCATGAAGAAATGAATTACTCATTTCTCACGTCCTTATATTGTTGTATCTATCGTACCACTTGATGAAATTCTATCTAACGAATTTGATGTCATATTCTTCACTCTGAAGTGTATGAGTTCGTAAGATGCACTAATTTGTCCGCATGATGAATATCTCAAAGCTACTGAGTGGGTCCTCGACAGTGGATGTACAAATCACATGACTGGTGACAAGAACTTACTGATGGACTATGCACTATCTCCATGCATCTGAAGTATATTACCTATGTTGACAAAGGAAAAAAAGCAAGGTATTGGGTCTAGGAAGGGTTGCAATCTCCAAGGAGCGACACATGGACAAAGTCATGCTTGTCGAATATCTCAGATTCAACCTCATGTCCGTCTCAATGCTTTGTGATCTTTATATGGTTGTCATCTTTGGAAAATATCATTGCATAGTACTCATGGAATCTGACAAATCCAAAGTCTTCGAAGGCTTTAGGAGAGGAGACTTGTATATTGTTGATTTCTCTGCAGGACCACAGCTTGCCACATGTCTACTTGTAAAAGCTTCACAAGGCTGTCTATGGCATCGATGACTCGGTCATGCTGGCATGAGGAACTTGCACACTCTTGTGAAGAATAAGCATGTCATCGGCATCGAGGGTGTCAAATTCCTCAAAGATCATCTTTCTGGGGCTTGTGAGTCTGGAAAGATGACCAGATCCAAGCATCCCTCGAAGACTATCATGACTACCACTCGTACTTTTGAATTGCTTCACATGGACCTCTTTGGCCCCACTCATTATGCCACACTAACAAATGCAGCATCATTATATGGCTTTGTTATTGTTGATGATTATTCTCGTTACACCTAGGTGCATATCATTATGTACAAAACTGAAGTGCAGAAAGTCTTAAAACGATTTTCCTTAAGGGCCTCGGCGAACTTCGGTGTGAAGATCAAGCATACTAGGACTCACAATGGGACTGAGTTCAAGAACACTGGTCTTGATGACTATCTTGATGAACTTGGTATTACTCATGAGCTATCTGCTCCATACACTCCTCAACAGAATGGCGTCGTGGAGCGCAAGAACAGGACACTTGTTGAGATGGCTCGCACTATGCTTGATGAATGCAAGACACCTCATCACTTCTGGCCCGAGGCTATTGATAATGCATGCCACATCATCAACAGTGTATATCTTCAAAAATTCTTCAAGAAAACCTCATATGAGCTCCTCACAGGCAAGAAACCCAATGTAAGTTATTTCAATGTCTTCAGTGCTAAATGCTAGATTTGAGATCCTCATCACAATTCCAAATTTGCACTGAAAGCACATGATGGTTTTATGCTTGGTTACGGAAAGGACTCGCACACCTACAAAGTCTTTAACTCCCATCACCACAAGGTTGTTGAAACTGTAGATGTGCGGTTCGATGAGACTAACGGCTCGCAAAGAGAGCACCTACCTCATGTGCTAGACGAATTGCCTCCTGGGGAACCCATTAAGCTCAAGGCTACTAAGGATATTATACCCACTAAAGAACCAATGTCACTTTAAGCTATGTCGGTATTTCCCCAAAGAGGAAGGGATGATGCAGCACAAGGGCGGTAGGTATTTCCCTCAGATATGAAACCAAGGTTATCGAGCCAGTAGGAGAACCAAGCAACACAACGTAAACAACCCCTGCACACAGATAACAAATCCTCGCGACCCAACGTGTTAAAGGGGTTTTCAATCCCTTTCGGGCTACGGCGCCTCAAGATAGGCAAACGGATGTGAGAGAGTTGTAAATATTGATAGATTGAACGCCAAATAAAATAAATTGCAGCAAGGTATTTTTGGATTTTTGGTTTAATAGATCTGAAAATAAAAGCAAATAAAAATAGATCGCGAAGGCAAATAATATGAGAAAGAGACCCGGGGGCCGTAGGTTTCACTAGTGGCTTCTCTCAAGAAAAATAGCAAAGCGGTGGATGAACAAATTACTGTTGGGCAATTGATAGAACTTCAAATAATTATGATGATATCCAGGCAATGATCATTATATAGGCATCACGTCCAAGATTAGTAGACCGACTCCTGCCTGCATCTACTACTATTACTCCACACATCGATCGCTATCCAGCATGCATCTAGTGTATTAAGTTCATGGAGAAATGGAGTAATGCAATAAGAATGATGACATGATGTAGACAAGATCTATCTATGTAGAGATAGACCCCTCGTTTTATCCTTAGTAGCAATGATACATACGTGTCGGTTCCCCTTCTATCACTGGGATCAAGCACCATAAGATCGAACCCACTACAAAGCACTTCTTCCCATTGCAAGATAAATAGATCAAGTTGGCCAAACAAGACCCAAATATTGGAGAAGAAATACAAGGCTATAAGCAATCATGCATAAAAGAGATCAAAGAAACTCAAAAACTTTCATGGATATAAAAAGATAGATCTGATCATAAACTCGAAGTTCATCGGATCCCAACAAACACACCGCAAAAGAGTTACATCATATGGATCTCCAAGAGACCATTGTATTGAGAATCAAGAGAGAGAGAGAGAGATGAAGCCATCTAGCTACTAACTACGGGCCCGGAGGTCTACAAAGAACTACTCACGCATCATCGGAGAGGCACCAATGGAGGTGGTGAACCCTATCTGAGATGGTGTCTAGATTGGATCTGGTGGCTCTGGACTCTACGGCGGGTGGATGAATATTTCTCGACTCCCCTAGGGTTCTGGAAATATTGGGGTATTTATAGAGCAATGAGGCGGTTCAGGGGGGCACCAGAGGTGGGCACAACCCACCAGGGCGCGCCTGGGCCTCCTGGCGCGCCCTGGTGGGTTGTCCCCTCCTCGGGACTCCCCCCAGGTGCAACGAGGGCCCAACATGTTCCTTCTGGTCCATAAAAAATCTCCATAAAGTTTCGTGGCATTTGGCCTCCATCTGATATTGATTTTCTACGATGTAAAAAACACAGAAAAAACAAGAACTGGCACTTGGCACTATGTCAATTGGTTAGTACCAAAAAATGATATAAAATGACTATAAAATGATTATAAAACATCCAAGATTGATAATATAACAGCATGGAACAATAAAAAAATTATAGATACATTGGAGACGTATCAGCATCCCAAGCTTAACTCCTACTCGTCCTCGAGTAGGTAAGTGATAAAAACAGAATTTTTGATGTGGAATGCTGCCTATCATGTCATATCATATTCTTTTCTTTATAGCATGGACAATTGGACTTTTAGTTGTTCAAAGCAATAATCTAGTTTTGACATGATAATTTAGATACTCAAGCATATCAACAATGCACCATATCTTTCAAAAATATCAATGCTAAAATAAGCTATCCCTAGCCCATCATGCTCAAACATTGATCCATTCATGAAACACACTCGAATATTAGCTATACCCAATACTTAAGTACGATCATATTGCCTCCTAGTTGGTGCTTTTATAAGAGAAGATGGAGACTCAAATTCAAAAATAAAAATTGCATAAAGTAAAAGAAAGGCCCTTCATAGAGGGAAGTACGGATTTGTAGAGGTGCCGGAGCTCAAAGCGAAAAACCTAGAGATAAAAACATTTTGAGAGGTGTATCCATCCCACCAACGAAAACGACTTAGAGTTCCCAATACTTTCCATGCATAGATATATCATAGGTGGTTCCGAAACAGAAAATAAAGTTTATTCCTTTTTCCACCATAACTTTCACTTTCCATGGCTAGCCGTATCCATGGTTGCCCTCCATACCAACACTTTCCATGGAATTTATTATTTAACAACATAAAGTAAATTCAATTTTTTGCATTTCAGGACTGGGCATCACTAATACCTTTGCCTTACTCTCATGCAATGACAAGTGAATAAAAACTCATCTTGAGAATGACACATCTAGCATGGAAAATATTAGCCACCTCTCACCGCTCCGCGAGAGAAACAAACACACAAAAGAGAAGTTTATTTTGAAAATTAGAGATGGCACATGAAAATTTGCTTAGAACGGCAAAAGAATATCACATATAGGTAGATATAGTGGAGTCAAGTGGCAAAACTGGGTTAAAGGTTTTTGGATGCACAAGTAGTGATCATACTTAGTGCAAAATGAAGGCTAGCAAAAGATTGGGAAGTGACTAACTAAGAAACGAATAATCTCATAAACAAGCATTAAGCATAAATAACACCGAATAATGCACCACAAGTAGGATATAATTTCATTGCATGACTATTGACTTTCGTACTTGCATAGGGAATCACAAACCTTGACACCAATATTCTTACTAAAGCATAATTACTCACCAACATAACTCACATATCACATCATCATATCTCAAAACTATTACTAAGAGTCAAGTTTATTTTGTCCAATGATCTTCATGAAAGTTTTTATTATATCCTTCTTGGATATCTATCACTTTGGGACTAATTTTCATGTGTTGCTTTTGACAAGCTCCAACAAATATAAGTGAAGATCATGAACATAATATTTTTCTTTCTCTCAAATTAATTTAAGTGAAGCAAGAGAGAATTTCTTGAAAATTTTACTAACTCTCAAATAAATCTAAGTGAAGTAAGAGAGCATTTCTTCAAAAAATACTAAAGCACACCATGCTCAAAAAGATATAAGTGAAGCACTAGAGCTAGTCCATTGCTCATAAAAATTTAAGTGAAGCATAGAGAGCAATTCTAACAAGTCATGACATAATTTTGGCTCTTTAAAATAGGTGTGTCAAGCAAGGATTGATGACTTAAAACACAAAATTAAACAAGCAAAGACTCATATCGTACAAGATGCTCCAA
Source organism: Triticum aestivum (assembly GCF_018294505.1). NCBI lineage: Eukaryota > Viridiplantae > Streptophyta > Magnoliopsida > Poales > Poaceae > Triticum > Triticum aestivum. Next base: position 483,081,574 of record NC_057803.1, read on the forward strand.
GCAAAACACATATCATGTGACGTATAAAAATATAGTTTCAAGTAAAATACCGATGATCGTTGGAAGAAAGCGGGGATGCCACTCGGGGGCATCCCCAAGCTTAGTTGGTTGCTCATTTTTGGATAATAGCTTGGGATTTCGGGGCATCCCCAAGCTTAGGCTCTTCCATCATTCCTTCATGCATCGTAAGATAACCCAAAACTTGAAAACTTCAATCACACAAAACTCAACAAAACCTTCGTGAGATCCGTTAATATAAGAATAATAAACCACTACTATAAGTGATGTATAAAAACAATTCATATTTTGTTCTTGTATTATATCTAATGTATTCCAACTTTTCTATGGCAAAAACTCATCAAAGAAAGCCACAGAGCCATCAAAATAAGCACACAACACAAAGAAAACAGAATATGTCAAAACAGAATAGTCTGTAGCAATCTGACAATTTTGAATACTTCTGTCACTCCAAAAATTCTGTAAAATTAGGACGACCTGAGAAATTTGTATATTTATCTATTTCAAGTAGAATGGGCATTTTATCGCTCCCTGGTAAAAAACAAAAATTAATTTCGTGAGTGTAAAAGTTTCTATTTTTTCAGCAAGATCAAACAACTATTACCCAAGAAGATCCTAAAGGTTTTACTTGGCACAAACACTAACTAAAACATAAAAGCACAATCATAACAGTAGCATAATTATGTTAACACACAAAAACAGGAAGCAAAAAGCAAAAACAAAATTTATTTATTGGGTTGCCTCCCAACAAGCGCTATAGTTTTACGCTCTTAGCTAGGCATAAAGCAAGGATCTAAGTTTTGTCATCCTTGTACTTTGGAAAGAAAAGGGAAAATTGTCTATCAATGGCATTTACTTTTCTATTTTGTGAAAGCACATGCCCATTGATAGCAGAAGAAAGATTAAGCATGTCGCGAAAATTCTTATCTAAACTAGCCTTCATCTCTTTAATTTTTTTCATTTTGATAAAAGCACATAAGGGTGGTAGATTCAACATTTTCTCCTTCGGGGTGCCCAAATATAGCTTCCATCTTCTCATAAGTATCAATGACATCCCCTTCAAGAAAACCATTTTCAAATATAAAATCTAAAACTTTCTTGAAGGAAGAAGGTAAACCATCATAAAAACTTTTCAAGTATATCTCTATCTGGTATTGGGGCACATAGCTAGCTCATATTCTTAATAACCTATCCCAAGCATCTTTCGAAGATTCATCAAGTAAATAGAGAAAAAATACGGGATCATCTTCATCACAATGGTTAAGATTTTCCTTAACAACCCCGGTAGATCCTTCCATAGCATCATTGTTTATGAGCTTGGAGAGGACAGAGGGGTTATCCAAAACATTAAGACTCGGGAGAAAACTCTTAGCTCTTTTAAGATCGGACATGGCGAAAAACTGGCGAATGAAAAAGAGAGGCGAATAAAACGGCATTTTTTGTGAAGTGGGGGAGAGGAAAATGAGAGGCAAATGGCAAATAATGTAAATTGAGAGGAGATGAGATTTGTGATTAGGAACCTGGTATATGTTGAAAATCCTCCCCAGCAACGGCACCAGAAATTCCTTTTGATGTCTCTTGAAGCTACATCGGTATTTCCCCAAAGAGGAAGGGATGATGCATCATAGCGGTGGTAGGTAATTACCTCAGATATGAAACCAAGGTTATCAGACTAGTAGGAGAACCAAGCAACACAACGTAAATAGCCCCTGCACACAGATAACAAATACTCGCAACCCGACATGTTAAAGGGGTTGTCAATCCCTTTCGGGGTACGGCTGATGGGGTTATGTACCTAGGGTAGGGTCATGGACCTGTTCCAAGTAACTTACCCTAGGACATCCCTAGAAGAGGTCGCCTTCCAGTCGACCAACGAGGATTCACTCGACTGGCCTGAAGGACTCGACCACGAAGACTCACTCGACCACCAGGAGGTCAAAAGGCACTCTGCACCGCAACGGCCTATAATTAAGTAGACTTTATGATAGTAAAGGCACTTTATGTGGGGCGTTACCAGTAACGCCCCAGACTTAACTCACCTTAAACCCTCTCCTACGTGGGCTGGCTGGGGTCCTGGCGCACTCTATATAAGCCACCCCCCTCCACAGGCAGAGGGGTTCGGCACCTTGTAATCCATACATTCATAATCCACTCGACCGCCTCCGGGCTCCGAGACGTAGGGCTGTTACTTCTTCCGAGAAGGGCCTGAACTCGTACATCCTTTGTGCTTACAACCTCTCCATAGCTAGGACCTTGCCTCTTCATACCTACCCCCCACTCTACTGTCAGGCTTAGAACCACGACAGTTGGCGCCCACTGTGGGGCAGGTGTTTTAGCGATTTTGTGGAGAAGTTGCGATTCTTCCGAGTATTTTCATCATGGTGTCTGCTGGAGTTTTGATCGAGGGTCAAGAGATCCGTCTCGGCACTCTCACCTTCATCGCCGACGACTCCGCATGGCTCCAGGAGGCTCCACTCGACGTAGATGCGCTCCCCGTCCGCGGTGCGACGCATTTTCGCGCATGTGTCCGCGGCGTTCTGCTGCGGCAACCATCGACCCAGTATCGGTCGGCTCCTCCATCTTCCACCCTCCCGGTCTCCCGCCAGCGCAAGCGCTCAGGCCGGTCGAGGCTTCAGCGATGGGTGAGTCACGCGGTGGCTTTCCAGTCGACCACTACACAAGTTGCGGCAATCGAGCCCAACGAATCTCTCTACGGCTTGTTCGATCAGTCGACTGGCTCCGGAGAGACTGCATCCGAGTGCGGAAGCAGTGATCCAGCGGCGGAAATCTTGATGGTCGACGGGCCCCACAGCCCTCCTGGCTTCGCCCGCGGTGGTGGAGCAGGCGACGGCGGCGACCCTGCTCGAGGCTACGAAGAGTACCAGCCCGAACCACTCGACTCTCTGCAAAGAGAAGAGCTTCGCCGCAGGAACGAGGATCCCCTGCGTATTCCCATCGCAGGAGAAACCCCCGAGGCTCGTGCCTTGGAGGAGGCGCGTCTGGCCAATTTGGCCGAGCGCACTCGACTGGAGAACCTTCAGCGAGCACTCGACGAGCGCGCGCGGCAACGAGTTCCCGACACCAGTCGACGTCAACTCTTCCCGCCGACTCAGGTATATCGAACCCCAATTCAGAATTTAGCAGCTGCGACCCGTATAGCAGAGTCCATTCAGCCTTCGCAGTCAGAGGCTGGCAGAGGTTTGCTGCAGATCAGGGATCTGCTCCGGGCAGCAGGAGATCAGAATTCAGCCGTGTCTCAGTCGTGCAATAGAATTCACAGTCGATCTGTCACTGTGAATACGGTTCAGTCGGCTCACAGCCCCAGATCGCCTCCGCGGCGCGAAGGGCGTGAGAACCGGCGAGATCAATATGGCGACAGACTCGACCGACATGATAGGCGTCGAGTGCCCTATTCCCCTCCGAGGGGTGGGTCTTACGCTCCTCGGCAGCCAGATGATAGGCGTCAGTACAGTACAGGGCGTAGGGTTCCAGTTGACCATAGAGAGCCAGGCTTTGACGCGCGATCCATTATCGTGCAAGGGTTGGTCGACCGGAACAGAGCCCATCGAGGCGCACTCGACAGAGATGTGCGCACGAGCAGTCGAGTACATGTTTCTGGTCCTAAATGTTTCAGCAGAGCTATCAGAGCCGCGGTTATCCCCCCCAATTTCAGGTTGGCAACAGGAGTCAGCAAGTTCACTGGTGAGTCTAAGCCTGAAACTTGGCTTGAAGACTACCGAGTGGCAGTTCAGATCGGTGGTGGGAACGACGAGGTGGCCATGAAGCATTTGCCCCTCATGTTGGAAGGTTCTGCCAGGGCATGGTTGACTCAATTACCTCCTAGCAGCATTTACACTTGGGAAGATCTGTCCCGAGTGTTCGTCAGAACGTTTGAAGGGACTTGCAAGCGACCAGCGGGATTGACAGAGTTGCAAGTCTGCGTGCAGAAAACCAATGAGACTCTCAGAGAGTATATTCAGAGGTGGATCACTTTGCACCACACTGTGGAAAATGTCTCTGACCATCAGGCAGTATGCGCCTTCAAAGATGGTGTCAAGAACAGAGAACTGAGTTTGAAATTTGGTCGAACCGGTGACATGACCTTGAGTCGGATGATGGAGATTGCTACCAAGTACGCCAACGGCGAAGAAGAAGACCGACTCCGAAGCGGCAAGCACAAGCCGAGTCAGTCGGAAAAAGGAAACACCAGTCGGAAACAGAAGCGGAAGGCTGAACCGGCAGCTCCTGGTGAGGCTCTGGCCGTGACTCAAGGAAAGTCTAAGGGGAAACCAAAAGGATCCTGGAACCCCAAGAAGGTGAAGGATAAAGAAGGGAACGACGTGATGGATATGCCGTGCCACATCCACACGAAGAAAGATGAAGAGGGGAATATCATTTACCCAAAGCACACCACTCGCCAATGTCGACTCCTGATCCAGCAGTTTCAGGGAAAACAGTCTAAGGACAAGGAGAAGGAGTCGGACAAGGCCGAAGACAAAGAGGACAGTGAGGGAGGATATCCGCATATCAACTCCACTCTGATGATCTTCGCAGATGTGGAAAGCAGAAGTCGACTGAAAGTGATTAACCGAGAGGTTAACATGGTTGCCCCAGCAAAGGCAAATTATCTGAAGTGGTCTCAAACACCCATCACATTCGACCAATCTGATCACCCGACTCATATTGCCACCCCTGGGAGGCAAGCTTTGGTGGTCGATCCAGTTGTCGAAGGCACTCGACTGACAAAGGTGCTGATGGACGGTGGAAGTGGGCTGAATCTGTTATATGCAGACACGTTGAAAGGTATGGGCATTCCGATGTCCCGACTGAGCACTAGTAACATGAGCTTCCATGGAGTTATACCAGGGAAGAAGGCCGAGTCACTCGGCCAGATAGCTTTGGACGTAGTGTTTGGCGACTCAAAGCATTTTCGCAAAGAAAAGTTGACGTTTGAGGTCGTGGATTTTCAAAGTGCATATCATGCCATTTTGGGGAGACCAGCCTATGCACGGTTCATGGCTCGACCATGTTACGTGTACCTCAAATTGAAGATGCCCGGTCCCAAAGGTGTGATCACTGTCACCGGTGATAGGAAAAAGGCAGAGGAGTGCTTTCAGAAGGGCTCCAAAATTGCCGATTCCCAAGTGACAGCGGTCGAGTTCGAAGAATACAAGCAAAACGCAGATCCGAGTGACTTGCTGCGATCCAAGAAGCCCGCCACAGAATCTGCATTCCAGTCGTCCGGTGAGACGAAGCCTGTTCACATTCACCCGACCGACCCCGAAGAAGCTCCGACCCGCATCTCCACAACACTCGACCCAAAATAGGAAGAAGCGCTCATCCAGTTCCTCCGTGAGAACTGGGACATTTTTGCATGGAAGCCCGCTGACATGCCAGGTGTTCCCAGGGGACTGGCTGAGCATCGCCTAAGAGTCGACTCGTCTGCAAAGCCAGTCAAAGAACATCTTCGACGGTCCGCCGTCCAGAAGAGAAAGGCCATCGGTGAAGAAGTGGCTCGACTGTTGGCGGCAGGATTTATCCGAGAGATATTCCACTCCGAGTGGCTCGCTAATGTCGTCATGGTTCCTAAGAAGGACAAGTCGCTCCGAATGTGCATTGATTTCAAGCACATCAACCGGGCCTGCCCGAAAGATCACTTTCCTCTCCCTCGCATAGATCAAATTGTTGACTCGACCGCGGGATGCGAGAGGTTGTCTTTTTTAGATGCTTACTCCGGGTACCACCAGATCCGTCTGTATGGGCCCGATGAAGTAAAAACAGCTTTCATCACTCCATTCGGGTGCTTCTGCTATATCACCATGCCATTCGGCCTCAAGAATGCCGGAGCCACATTTATGCGAATGATCCAGAAGTGTCTACTCACTCAAATCAGTCGGAATGTGGAAGCTTATATGGATGATATTGTTGTCAAGTCACGAAAAGGTTCCGACCTGCTCGCTGACCTCGCCGAAACATTTGCCAACCTCAGAAGGTATGATATCAAGCTCAATCCATCAAAGTGCACATTTGGAGTTCCTGGTGGCAAGTTACTCGGTTTTCTCGTTTCCGAACGGGGAATCGACGCCAACCCAGAAAAGATTGGCACTATTCTCCGAATGAAACGCCCTGTGCGAGTGCACGATGTCCAGAAGCTTACTGGATGCTTGGCCGCATTAAGTCGATTCATCTCACGACTCGGTGAAAAGGCATTGCCTCTTTACCGACTGATGAAGAAGGCTGACAAGTTCGAGTGGACTCCAGAAGCTGATGCAGCGTTTGCCGAGCTAAAAGCTCTGCTCTCCACCCAGCCGGTGCTTGCTGCTCCAATCAGCAAAGAGCCTCTGTTGCTCTACATCGCAGCCACAGGACAAGTCGTCAGTACTGTGCTAACGGTCGAGCGGGAAGAAGAAGGAAAAGCTCTCAAAGTTCAGCGCCCAGTGTATTATTTGTCTGAAGTCTTGACTCCATCCAAGCAGAGATATCCTCATTATCAGAAGCTTGTGTATGGAATATACATGACCACAAAGAAGGTTGCCCATTATTTCTCTGACCATTCAATCACAGTCGTCAGCGACGCTCCACTATCAGAGATTTTGCACAACAGAGATGCAACTGGTCGAGTGGCCAAATGGGCGATTGAACTTCTTCCCCTTGATATCAAGTTTGAGGCAAAGAAAGCCATTAAGTCCCAGGCAATAGCAGATTTCCTCGCCGAGTGGATCGAACAGCAGCAGCCGACTGAAGTTCACTCGGAGCATTGGACCATGTTTTTCGATGGTTCTAAGATGTTGAATGGTTCCGGTGCTGGGGTTGTCCTGGTTTCCCCCAGAGGAGATAAGCTCAGATATGTGCTCCAGATTCACTTTGATTCCTCCAACAATGAGGCAGAATATGAGGCCCTCCTATATGGGTTGCGCATGGCCATTTCACTCGGCGTCCGTCGCCTAATGGTCTATGGCGACTCAGATTTAGTGGTCAATCAGGTGATGAAAGAGTGGGACGTGAGAAGCCCAGCCATGACTGGATACTGCAGTGCAGTGAGGAAGCTGGAGAAAAAGTTCGAGGGGTTGGAGCTCCATCATATACCCCGACTGAAAAATCAAGCAGCTGATGATCTAGCAAAGATAGGTTCCAAGAGAGAAGCCATTCCGAGTGGTGTGTTCTTGGAGCATATACATACTCCGTCAGTCAAAGAAGACCCTTTCACCGAAGAAACTCCGCAGCCTAAGAGCGCCACAGATCCGACTGAAGTGGAAGTCCCAGCAGTGGTCGACTTGATCATGGAGGTTTTGGTGGTCATTCCCGACTGGACGATTCCGTATGTCGCATATATCTTGAGGAAAGAGCTTCCGGAGGATGAGGAAGAGGCTCGACAGATCGTCCGTCGATCTAAGGCCTTTACCGTAATCAAAGGACAATTATACAGAGAAAGTGCGACTGGAGTCGGCCAGAAGTGCATAACACCAGAAGAAGGTCGACTCATCCTCAATGATATTCACTCGGGGACCTGTGGTCATCATGCGTCCTCCCGGACCATCGTGGCCAAAGCATACCGAGCCGGATTTTACTGGCCCAAGGCGAATGAGATGGCAAAGGAGATAGTGGATAAGTGCGAGGGATGTCAGTTCTACTCGAATATGTCGCACAAACCTGCGTCAGCTTTGAAGACCATCCCACTCGTCTGGCCTTTTGCAGTTTGGGGGCTGGACATGGTCGGCCCTTTGAGAACAGGACGAAGTGGCTTCACGCATGTACTGGTGGCAGTCGACAAGTTCACCAAGTGGATCGAGGCTAAACCAATCAAGAGCCTCGACACCGGTACTACTGTTAGCTTCATCAGGGAACTAATATTCAGATATGGGGTCCCGCACAGCATCATTACGGATAATGGGTCGAACTTTGACTCAGAGGAATTCAGAGCCTTCTGCAACTCCCAGGGCACACGGGTCGACTACGCATCAGTCGCCCATCTGCAGTCGAATGGACAAGCAGAGCGAGCTAATGGACTGATTCTCAAGGGACTGAAGCCGCGACTGATGCGTGATCTCAAACACGCGGCTGGAGCTTGGGTCGACGAACTTCCATCTGTACTCTGGGGACTGCGGACCACGCCCAATCGGTCGACCGGAAGAACTCCATTCTTCTTGGTCTATGGAGCCGAAGCAGTCTTGCCGAGTGATCTTCTCCACAATGCTCCTCGAGTCGAAATCTACAACGAAGCAGAAGCTGAACAAGCGCGGCAGGACGCAGTCGACCTTTTAGAGGAAGAAAGGGAGATGGCTCTGATCCGGTCGACCATCTACCAACAAGATCTGCGCCGTTTCCACGCCCGAAATGTGAGAGGTCGAGCCTTCCAGGAAGGGGATTTGGTTCTCCGAGTGGATCAGCACAAACCACACAAGCTTGCTCCTTCTTGGGAAGGCCCCTTCATCGTCACCAAGGTTCTCCACAACGGGGCGTACCGTCTTTACAACGTCGAGCATAATATCGACGAGCCCCGAGCTTGGAACGCGGAGCTACTCCGCCCATTTTACACTTAAGTTTTATCACTCGGATGAGTTGCAATAAAGTACTTCTGTAGTTCATGGGTTTAGAAATAATAGTGTCATCACTCTTTATTTTTGTCCACATAAAAACTCCCCCTCAGTGGGTGACTTAGCCGCGAATCCGTTTCGCCTAAGTTTGTAAAAATCCTACCGAGTGGTGAGCCAGACTCCCACTCGGAGGCTTAGCTGCGAATCCGTTTCGCCTAAGTTTATCAAAATCCTACCGAGTGGTAAGCCAGCCTTCCACTCGGAGGCTTAGCTGCAGCCTCGTGCTCGCCTAAGTTATCAAAATCCTACCGAGTGGTAAGCCAGCCTTCCACTCGGAGGCTTAGCTGCAGCCTCGTGCTCGCCTAAGTTACAAAAATCCTACCGAGTGAAGAGCAATCCTCTCACTCGGGGGCTTAGCTGCAGCCTCGTGCTCGCCTAAGTTACAAAAATCCTACCGAGTGAAGAGCAATCCTCTCACTCGGGGGCTTAGCTGCAGCTTCGTGCTCGCCTAAGTTTATCAAAATCCTACCGAGTGGTAAGCCAGCCTTCCACTCGGGGGCTTAGATGCAGTCCAAGTACTCGCCTAAGTTGTGAAAATCCTACCGAGTGGTAAGCCAGCCTTCCACTCGGAGGCTTAGCTGCGGCCTCGTGCTCGCCTAAGTTATAAAAATCCTACCGAGTGGAGAGCAATCCTCTCACTCGGAGGCTTAGCTGCGACCTCGTGCTCGCCTAAGTTATAAAAATCCTACCGAGTGAAGAGCAATCCTCTCACTCGGGGGCTTAGCTGCAGCTTCGTGCTCGCCTAAGTTTATCAAAATCCTACCGAGTGGAGAGCAATCCTCTCACTCGGGGGCTTAGCTGCAGCTTCGTGCTCGCCTAAGTTTATCAAAATCCTACCGAGTGGAGAGCAATCCTCTCACTCGGGGGCTTAGCTGCAGCTTCGTGCTCGCCTAAGTTTATCAAAATCCTACCGAGTGGTAAGCCAGCCTTCCACTCGGGGGCTTAGCTGCAGTCCAAGCACTCGCCTAAGTTGTGAAAATCCTACCGAGTGGTAAGCCAGCCTTCCACTCGGAGGCTTAGCTGCGACCTCGTGCTCGCCTAAGTTATCAAAATCCTACCGAGTGAAGAGAAATCCTCTCACTCGGAGGCTTAGCTGCAGCCTCGTGCTCGCCTAAGTTATCAAAATCCTACCGAGTGGTAAGCCAGCCTTCCACTCGGAGGCTTAGCTGCAGCCTCGTGTTCGCCTAAGTAACAAAAAACCTACCGAGTGAAGAGCGACCCTCTCACTCGGAAGCTTAGCTGCAGCCCAGTGCTCGCCTAAGTGGACCAAAGAATAGGTCGATTGCAGAAAAGGCGCCTTGCTTTGAACCTGCAAAAGACATTTTGAGCCGAAGGCAATCATATTCAAGCGCCAAATTCAAGTTTGAATTGATATCTAAAGGAACCGAAAGTGCTCAGGCGTCAAGCCTGTTAAAGTTTGTCGGTTACAATTCCACTCGGCATACCGAGGCAAATTTAAAGAGTCGAGCCAGAAGAAGTCTTTTACCCCTCCTGTGGAGGGCTGGAAGGTGCAACAAATTCATCTAGGTCAATTCCGTCGGCGATCCGAGTGGCAGCTGCAAGGAAAGTCTCCATAAAAGACCTGAAGTCGTGCTTCTTGGTATTGGCCACCCGAAGGGCCGCCAGCTTCTCCTCTCGTGCATCTTTGCAGTGGACTCGGGCCAGACACAGAGCGACATCTGCACCACACCGAGCCGAGGACTTCTTCCACTCTTGCACTCGACCAGGGATCGTGTTCAAGCGGACCATCAGCGACTCAAGGTCATTCTGAAGTGTCTCCTCAGGCCAGAGCGTCGAGTCGATGCGAGAAGTGGCGGCCTTCAGCCTTGCGAGATAGTCCACGACAGCTGCAACACGAGACTCCAGTCGGAAAACATCCATGGCAACTTCGTCGTTCACCGGAGAATTGACGGGGTCAAGGTTTGGCTCCAGTCGGCTGGTTTCCTCTTCAAAGTTTTGACAAAATTCTGCATGGGTGATCACTAAGTCATGGGGATAGTCGAGTGGAAGAAGCCACAGTTGGAAATATTTGCCAAACATGGAGGTTTACCTTCGAGCATAAGAAACAGCTTCTTGGCAAAGCCACTCAGGAAGGCCTCCAGTTCAGTTTTCTTCTCAGTCAATTTGCTGACTTGGTCGGTCAAGGCAGCTTTGTCAGTTCTCAGTCGACTGACTTCCTTGTTGGCAATCCCAAGAGCAGTTTTCAGGTTGGTATTGTCTTGTTCGAGCTTGGTGACTGAAGCTAACTTCTCGTCAGCAAGCTTGGTCTTCTCAGCTAGCTCAAGGTCTTTCTTCTGCTGGGCCTCCCTTACCTTACCTGCAAGTCACAGCAAGATCAGATGTTGAAACAAGCAAGGGGAAAAGCGGTCGTCAGGGTCTCACCAAACATACCTTCAGTCTCCTCCTTTGCCTTTGCCAGCTTCTCCTGAACCAGCTTCAAGCTCAGCTCGACTTGAGTATGCTTCTGTTCCAGCTCTGAGTAGCGAGCCACAAGATCACAGGAGTTCTGCGAAGAACCAATCGACTAAATGTCAAAAATAATTCACTTCCGAGTGAAAAAGGGAAAAACACACGTTTCTAAGACTACAGCCGAATACAAGCATTCGACCGTAGTCTCGGGGACTACACCCAGTGGGTGCACTCAGCGTGCCCCCACTAATCTTGTTGAAGACAAAGTCGACCAGTCGACCTAAAAAAAAAAACAGTGTGCGAGATGCATTCTCTAAGACTGTGATCAACTGCAAAGCAGTCGACCACAGTCTCGGGGACTACACCCAGTGGGTGCACTCAGCGTGCCCCCACCGGTTTGCGAAATCCAGTCGACTAGTCGACTGACAGAAAGATTGACATCATAAAGCCTAAGGTCGACTGCCAGCAGTCGACCTTAGCCTTGGGGACTACACCCAGCGGGTGCACTCAGCGTGCCCCCGCTAACACGGAGTTTATTCGACACACCCAGCGGGTGACTAATATAAATCCCGGAAAAGCAAAGTTTCTGGTAGCATATCCAACAGAACAAACAGCAGTCGACTGACCTGGACATTGCTTTGGAGGGCAGAGCTGGCGTCATAAGCTGCCTGGCTCGCATCCCGGATGGTCTTCAGCTGCTCCATCATGAGTCCCGCCTGGCGTATTGCCTCCTTCGCTGCACCAGCTTGGTCCTCTGGGACGTGATGCGTCGTGAAGAGGGAAGGCTGCTGAACACTCGTCAGTGGATTCGCGAAGGACACCGTGTGTCGAGTGGTGTTCTCTTCCTCCACAGTCAGAATTTCAGGCGCCGGCACATCCTGAGGCACCTTACTGGCGGACGCTTTCCGACTCCTCCTGTGCTTCAGCGGCTCTTCATCCTCATCATCATCAGGAAGATCGATAACAGTGTTGGGTGGAGCTGCGGAGAAGGATCAGGATCAGAGATCGCGAGCCAGTCGACTAAGAATGGTATTAAGTACACAGTACCTGGATTCGAAGTTGCTGCGTCCTCCATCTCGTGGTCATCGGCCCGGGCCGAGGTCTCAGAAGTAGCAGCACTGCAACTCCAAAGGATCAGTCGACTAACCTCAGCGTCGACCAGAGATAAAGTTCACACAGAATAAGAGAATGCTGAGGCGCAGCGCAGAAATCCTCGCCGGGCACATTTATAAGGTCCCTTCCGAGTGACTGACATGTGGGCCCGGTCGATTAATCATATCTGGGAGCAGTTATGGGGACTGGATACGTGGCGAGAAAGGCGGCGCGGAGATCGAGGCGTCTATGCCCCGTCCCATCCGAACGCCGCGGTCTGCCCCGCTTCGCGCGCGCCCCCAAATTTCGCACCCCGCGGAATCCGCGAGCAACAAATCAGTCTGTCAGACGCGGTGTTTTCGGCGATCCGTCGCTCGGAGATCGTCGAAGCTCGAAAGATCACTCGACGCAAAAATAGAATGGATCGAGTCGACCGAAGACAAATTGCTCCCTGTCAACGAAGAGATTCTTTGATCCAGAACAGCGCACAACTAGAGCGCAAAGGTTAATCGGAAACGACATCAACTCCTTCTTCACTCGAAGCCTCAATCCATTCGGGGGCTAATGATGGGGTTATGTACCTAGGGTAGGGTCATGGACCTGTTCCAAGTAACTTACCCTAGGACATCCCTAGAAGAGGTCGCCTTCCAGTCGACCAACGAGGATTCACTCGACTGGCCTGAAGGACTCGACCACGAAGACTCACTCGACCACCAGGAGGTCAAAAGGCACTCTGCACCGCAACGGCCTATAATTAAGTAGACTTTATGATAGTAAAGGCACTTTATGTGGGGCGTTACCAGTAACGCCCCAGACTTAACTCACCTTAAACCCTCTCCTACGTGGGCTGGCTGGGGTCCTGGCGCACTCTATATAAGCCACCCCCCTCCACAGGCAGAGGGGTTCGGCACCTTGTAATCCATACATTCATAATCCACTCGACCGCCTCCGGGCTCCGAGACGTAGGGCTGTTACTTCTTCCGAGAAGGGCCTGAACTCGTACATCCTTTGTGCTTACAACCTCTCCATAGCTAGGACCTTGCCTCTTCATACCTACCCCCCACTCTACTGTCAGGCTTAGAACCACGACAACGGCGCCTCAAGATAGCAAACGAACGTGAGAGAGTTGTAAATATTGATAGATCGAATGCCAAATAAAATAAATTTCAGCAAGGTATTTTTGGATTTTTGGTTTAATAGATCTGAAAATAAAAGCAAATAAAAATAGATCGCGAAGGCAAATAATATGAGAAAGAGACCCGGGGGCCGTAGGTTTCACTAATGGATTCTCTCGAGAAAAATAGCAAAGCGGTGGGTGAACAAATTGCTGTTGGGAAATTGATAGAACTTCAAATAATTATGGCGATATCCATGCAATGATCATTATATAGGCATCACGTCCAAGATTAGTAGACCGACTCCTGCCTGCATCTACTACTATTACTCCACACATCGACCGCTATCCAGCATGCATCTAGTGTATTAAGTTCATGGAGAAACGGAGTAATGCAATAAGAATGATGACATGATGTAGACAAGATCTATCTATGTAGAGATAGACCCCATCGTTTTATCCTTAGTAGCAACGATACATACGTGTCGATTCCCCTTCTGTCACTGGGATCAAGCACCGTAAGATCGAACCCACTACATAGCACCTCTTCCCATTGCAAGATAAATAGATCAAGTTGGCCAAACAAAACCCAAATATTGAAGAAGAAATATGAGGCTATAAGCAATCATGCATAAAAGAGATCAAATAAACTTAAATACTTTCATGGATATAAAAAGATAGATCTGATCATAAACTCGAAGTTCATCGAATCCCAACAAACACACCGCAAAAGAGTTACATCATATGGATCTCGAAGAGACCATTGTATTGAGAATCAAGAGAGAGAGATGAAGCCATGTAGCTACTAACTACGGACCCAAAGGTCTACAAAGAACTACTCACGCATCATCGGAGAGGCACCAATGGAGGTGGTGAACCCCATCCGAGATGGTGTCTAGATTGGATCTGGTGGTTCTGGACTCTGCGGTGACTGGATGAATATTTCGTCGACTCCCCTAGGGTTCTGGAAATATTGGGGTATTTATAGAGCAAAGAGGCGGTCCAGGGGGCACCCGATGTGGGCACAACCCACCAGGGCGCGCCTGGGCTTCCTGGCGCACCCTGGTGGGTTGTCCCCTCCTCGGGACTCCCCCCAGGTGCAACCAGGGCCCAACATGTTCCTTCTGGCCCATAAAAAAATCTCTGTAAAGTTTCGTGGCATTTGGACTCCGTCTGATATTGATTTTCTGTGATGTAAAAAACATGGAAAAAATAGGAACTGCCACTTGGCACTATGTCAATAGGTTAGTACCAAAAAATGATATAAAATGACTATAAAACGATTATAAAACATCCAAGATTGATAATATGACAGCATGGAACAATAAAAAAATATAGATACGTTGGAGACATATCAAGAACCTGCTGAAGAAGTTATACCAGACAGTGAAGACTTTCATGCTGGTGCACCTGAGGAAAATGGCACTGAAGAAAATGCTCAGCCCAATCAAAGTCGTCGACCTTCTCATCCTCGCATGGCCAATGAAGTGCAGATTGACAAAATCCTCGACAACACCAATGCACCAGGTCCCCTCACACGTTAAAAAGCTTCACACTTGTCTAACTTTTGTGGGCACTTTTCTTTTGTTTCTACCATAGATCCCACCAAACTTGATGAGGCATTTTTGGAGCCTGAGTGGATTCAAGCAATGCAAGAGGAATTGCATCAATTCGAGCTTAACAACGTGTGGGAACTTGTCAAGCGACCAGATCCTTGGAAGGACAACATCATAGGTACCAAGTGGAACTACTGCAACAAGCAAGACGGAAATGGCCTAGTGGTAAGGAATAAGGCTCGTCTTGTAGCTCAGGGCTACACACAGGTTAAAGGAATTGATTTCGATGAAACTTTTGCACCTGTTGCTAGATTTGAAGCTATTCGCATATTGCTTGCTTATGCTAACCATCATAATATCATCTTATATCAAATGGATATGAAAAGTGCATTCCTCAATGGTAAACTTGAGGAAGAAGTATATGTTGCTCAACCCCCAGGTTTTGAAGATCCTAAGCATCCTAACAAAGTCTCCAGACTCAATAAGGCCCTCTATGGCCTCAAGCAGGCCCCTCGGGCATGGTATGACACACTATAGGAATTCCTCATGAAGAAAGGCTTCAAACCCGGTTCACTTGACCCAACTCCTTTCACAAAAACTTACGATGATGAATTATGGGTGTGCCAAATATATGTGGATGATATTATCTTTGGCTATACCGATAGACGTTACAATGATGAATTTGCCTATATGATGTGTGAATACTATCAAATGTCTATGATGGGAGAATTGAAATTCTTCTTAGGTCTTCAAATTCGTCAACAACGCAATGGCATCTTCATATCTCAAGAAAAATACCTCAAGGATGTTCTGAGGAAGTCTGCATGCAAGATTGCAAAGGCGACAAAATCCCTATGCCCACAAATGGCCAACTCTGCACCAACAAAAATGGAAAGATTTTGATCAAAAGGTATACCACTCCATGATTGGCTCTTTATTGTACCTATGTGCATCTAGGCCATATATTATGCTTAGTGTTTGCATGTGTGCCTGTTTACAAGCTACACCAAGAGAATCACACCATAATGCTGTGAAACATATTCTTTGATATCTAGCTCACACTCCAACACTTGGATTATGGTATCCCAAGGGCTCGGCTTTTGATCTCATTGGATATTCTGACTCTGACTATGCTGGTGATTGGGTCGATTGCAAGTCAACATCACGCACATGTCATTTCCTCGGACGATACTTAGTATGTTGGTCCTCGAAGAAGCAGAACTGTGTATCACTGTCTACTGCTGAAGCTGAGTATATTGCTACTGGTTCTTGCCGTGCTCAATTGTTGTGGATGAAGCAAACCCTCAAGGATTATGGCATAAATGTGAAGAATGTGCCTCTCTACTTCGACAACGAGAGTACCATCAAGATTGCTCCCAACCCAGTTCAGCACTCGAAGACTAAGCACATCCAGATTCGTCATCATTTTCTTCGAGATCATGTTTTGAAGGGCCATATCTTCATTGACCACATGAAGACTGAAGAACAACTGGCGGATATCTTCACAAAGCCCTTGGATGAGAAGAGACTTTGCAAGTTGCGGTGTGAGCTAAATATCTTAAAATCTTCGAATGTTCTTTGAAAGGGCACACATCTTAACACTTATGCAAAATTGATGACTCTGCTGTGCAACACACGAAGTAACATTTTTCTTCAATCAATGAAGACTAACCCTCTAAGTGTGAAGAAATTAATGAAGAATTTGATTCTCAAAGACCTACGACAATTGTACGCGGTGTCTGAAATCATCCTTCTAATACGGTGGGTCATGCCACCAACCATAGTTGTAAACCTTCAAAATTGAGTTTTTGTCATTTTGCAAATTCTTCAAAATTTTAAATTCCTCAACTTTTCAACTGGTGTTGTTCATTGACTATATATATATTTGATTTTTTCTATGTCCCCAACAACATTCACTTATTGCTAATTCTTCAAGTTGATTTTCCTCTAAGTGAATGTGATCGAACCTGTTCCCCCTCTATGCTAAACTCAACCCAGTCTATTCACAAATTATTCATATGCGTTCTACTCCATGTGTACCATAATATTTGTAGTTGGAGAGAACTGGTCTAGTTCTCCCCAACTAAAAATATTATGGTACAAAGGAAGTATTTGAAATCTGTTCAAAGTCTTCACTGTGTCCTTGACAGCTGAAGAATTTGCGAACGAAACATTAAATTTTTTCCTATCTATTTTTTGGTAGTTGCCGCTCAAACCTTTCCAACTTCCCACAATTGGATTATAATACTCACCCACGACCCCCCATGATCTCAACTACTCAGTACGTGGGTGACACATGTCGATAGGATAGCAAGGGTCAGGGTATGAATGTCCAAAATCTTCGGGGGTTTAGTTTTCCACCTCAGCTATAAATAGCCCTCCCTTTCACTACCTCATTTACTCCGCTCGACCTCGTCTCTCCTCGCTCGAGCTCTGACCTAGTGCCGCCGCTAAGCTTCATCGTTGCCGGAGAGGAAGAGCTTCACTTCCTTGACCTCCTTGCCGTCGTACTCGCATCGGTCGCGGATATCTTCATTCCGCAGCCACCATAGCTGTCTCCCAGCGCCAATTAGAGCGTGGGAGATCTGGACTGATGAACTTCTCCATTCCTACTCTCATTTCATCGTGTTCTTCATCGAGGGTAATTAAAATCTAATTTTACTGCCTATTTAATTCTTATGATTTTCACAAAATCCTCAAAGGGTGTTTATTCTTCAACAATCTACCTCTTAAACACCGCAAAGCTTCTTTACTTTGATTTAGTTCTCTAAGTTATGATTTTTCTCAAGATTCATCAATTGTGTGGATTATCAAATCTGTACAACTCTGGAACCTGAGTCAAGAACACTTAGTGAAATTCCTCAAGACATCTATGGTCAACTTCCTCAACTTGATACATTTTGAAAAACTTCTGAGAATGCATATGACCTCTTCAAATTCTTCACACCTATACTCTGTTCATAGGTACAGTCTGCTGATGAATCTCTAGGTTCTCATCAACTTAACTCATTTGCAGCGTCTCTCGAAGAAAAATTGCATACTTCCTCATAATATTCAAAAGTTCAGAATCCTCAAGTGTGGAAAATGGCTGAAGGGAAAACACCTCAGAAAGGTGGAAAGAAGCCTGAGACAAACACAACATTTGAAACCCCTGAGGATATTTATGATGATTACTGCACTCCTAACAAAGATACTCATGGGAAAGAGACCAAAACGTAGTGCAAAATGTGCATTCAGAGAATTGAGAGAAGATGGGCAAAGGAATGGAGGGAATATCATTATGTTACTCCAAAGTACATGAAGAAATTCGATGTAAATCCTCAATGCGTAAGACCACCTCTGGCTGCTGACCAAAGAGCTGATCCTACCAGCATCAAGCGTGGTGAGGAATCTCCTAAGGAATGGACCAAGCACCAAGCAAAGCTTCAGAAAATTGCAGCTAAATCTGTGAGGAAATTCAATGAGGACTCTCAAGTTGCTGCTGCCGCTAAGGCCTCTGCCAGTAGAACAACGCCAAAGAAGGCCATCCTGAAGAAATCAGCTGTGAAGCCAAAATCTTCAAGCTCAATGCCCTCACGTCCAAGTTCCTCAACTGCGAAGCCCTTAGAGCAACTGCAAATCCCTCAGAGCAAACTCCTCGGGTAACTTACTCAAGGGCAGCACCAATTCCCTATGTTGCTGCAAAATCCTCAGTTGCTGCCACAAAGTCCTCAACACCTGTGCATCTTGCAACGTGTCAGCGGACTGCTGGATTCTCAATCGCCTCAGGAGCATCTGTAACTTCCTCAGCCCATACATATTTCCTCAAGTGGTCCAACACTGCTGAAGGTCAAGTCCATTTCTGGGTGTAGTAAGAGGCCAAGTCCTCATAAGAAATAAATGGCTTTCAAAGAGCCTTCAGTTGAAGAAACTGATGATGAGGCTGATGATGATGAACTCACTGTAATCATCAGAGACATGCAACAAAGGGATGCAAGAGCCAAAGGCATCTCTGTTCCTCTTATGCTGGATCCCAAGAAAATCCTCGACTTCATAGATATTTGGCATAAAGATCCAAATAATCCTCTTCCTGACCTGAATCTGACTCTTGGTCAAAGTCAGATACTGACTGCCTTCATAGGTGAAGAAAAGTGAAAAATTTGAGAAGGCCAGAAGAATCAAGAAGGACCAGTACAAGAAAGAGCGCTTTCCGAGGAAGAACATTCTGACCTTGACGCCAGAAGAACTTCTCATAGTGCAACAGGAAATCAAAGGCCTCAGTGAATATTTTGACCGCTGTCATGCTGATTGGCTAGGTGCCAAGGTCAGATTCGTCAACACCACCGACAAGACCATCAAGGACCACAATGCTAGTGTTGCTGTTCAATCGCAACCGCACATTCCTCAGGCTGGAACATCTGCACAACCTGTTGAAGAATCTACAAGCGCAACTGAAGAAATTCAGGCTGATGAAGAAACTGCTAGGGCGACACCCAATGTTGCACCTGAAGAACATCCCATGCCAGCTGAAGAATCTGCTGAGCCTGAAGAAACTGAGAATGCCAGGGCAACTGCATCAGTCGTGCCTTAAGAAACTACACCAACTTCATCACATGCTCTTCCTGCAAAATCTTCAAGGGTGAAGAAAATCACACTTCCTTCTGCATCAGAAGTGAAGAAAACAAAATCTGCGGAAAAGGAAGCCGCTAAGAAAAGGAAGGCATCAACATCTGCAGAATCCTTAGCTCCCCCAAAAATGAGGATTTTGACAAGTTCCTAAACAGAACCAATTGATGCAATCCCCATTTCTGCAGTGCCATCAAAGGAGATAGTTCCTTTTGGTGAAGAATATGCCATTCCAGATGATGACAATGATGAAGAAAATCATTATGTTGCTTCCTTAGAGAAGATTGATGAAGAAATTGAGATAGAAGCAAATGCTTCAACTCCACTGGTATCATCGCCTCAGCCTCAGTTTACTACTGAAGAGGCTGGCATAGAAGAAATTGATGAGGATGTGGACATTCATTCAACCACTCTAGTTCTCAATGATGAATATTGGGAAACTCTTCACGCAAATTCACCAATTGCCACACCTCTCCATCAAATTCCTTAGTCCCCTGTGCAGACTGAAGAGATACAGACTGGATGTGGAAGTCATCAAACTTCTGTCCAGTCCATTCCTGAAGAAAATTCAGCTACATCAGCTGATGAAATGGAGACTCAGACTGCTGCTGATGAAACTGCCGCTTCAATTCCTCGGTTTGTTGCTTCTGAAGCTGTACCTCAAGAGGTTGTGAGGCCTAATACTTCAAATCTTCAGCCCAAGCCTAAAAATCCTCAGTCTGGCACTAGGAGGCCGAAATTCGACAATGCCAATTTCTTCGCTGAGCGTCATTTCTTCACTGAAGAAAATCCCTATGGCTCAGCAAGATTAAGGTGCAAGAGGTTTTGGACCGCAAGTCAGATGAATTTCTATTCCTTAGTTCTTTTTGGCAAGGACAAAGTCTTCCAACACCGGCAAATTCCTCATGTGGATATGGAGTCTATTCCATGCTTTACTCTAGTTCCGAATGTTCTTCGTTAAGTTGGACTACCCAACTTTTGTGCCAACATATGTGATTGGAATGAAGAGCTAATTCTTCAGTTCTATGCAACCCTGCATCTCTCTGGAAATGTCTGAGATGTCAACTCATGGGTACTGTACTGGATGGTTGATAACACTCACTTCAAAGCTCCAGCGACTGAATTGCTTCATGCCATTCTAGTTAGTCCTCCGGCAAAAGGTGCATGGCTTATTTATGAGAAACCTGAACCTCCAAATCATGTCATGCAAGTGTTGATGAAGCCTTTGCATCCAGGCTAAGCTCCGAGAACCACCTTCCTTGTGAAGGATTTGATGTATGTGCCCAGGACAGTCTATCGCATTCTGACCAAAATCCTTAGTCCTATCAAAGGCCATAATTCTGAAGAAGAAGTTGTTGGCATCATGAAGAATCTGTTGTTCAACATCATTCATGGCATTCCCATAAACTATCACAATTTCATCACGAGGGCTTTGTCCAATGTTGCACTGTCTTAAAGCCCTATGCTCCTTGGATTATGAGGTTCATCAGAAGCAGGTCTTCAATTCCATACAAGATTGGCTTTCAGAATCACTTCAGCCTTTTACCTTCTATTGAAGTCCTCAAAAGGACAATTTCCTCAGTTGATGAAAAAGAAAAGCTTGTTGTTATTGATGAAGGCACTCGTCCATTGGATGTCCAATTTCGTAAGGCTGCATCTTACTCCATGATGTCTACTACGCAACCTTCTTCTTGTAGGCGTTGTCGGGCCTCCAAGTGCAGAGGTTTGTAGGATAGTAGAAATTTTCCCTCAAGTGGATGACCTAAGGTTTATCAATCCGTGGGAGGCGTAGGATGAAGATGGTCTCTCTCAAACAACCCTGCAACCAAATAACTATTGGGGAACATAGTATTTCAAAAAAATTCCTACGATCATGCAAGATCTATCTAGGAGAGGCATAGCAACGAGAGGGGAGAGTGTGTCCACATACCCTCATAGACCGAGAGCGGAAGTGTTTAGTAACGCGGTTGATGTAGTCGAACGTATTCGCAATCCAACCGATCCTAGCACCGAAGTACGACACCTCCGCATTCAGCACACGTCCATCTCGATGACGTCCCTTGATCTCTTCATCCAGTTGAGGATGAGGGAGAGTTCCATCAGCATGACGTCATGGCGACAATATGATGAAGTTACCGGTGTAGGGCTTCACCTAAGCACTACGATGATATGACCGAGGTGTGTAACTGTGGAGGGGGGGCACCGCACAAGGATAAGAGAAGACTTGGTTGGCCTTTGGGGTGCCCCCTCCCATGTATATAAAGGGGGAGGAGAGGTGGCTGGCCCAAGGAGGGCGCGCGCCATGGAGAGTCCAACTAGGATTCCCAATCCTAGTTGGAGCCCCCTTCCTTTCGAAGAGAGGGAGAGAGAGGGAAGTGTTGGGGAACGCAGTATTTCAAAAAATTTCCTATGATCATGCAAGATCTATCTAGGAGATGCATAGCAACGAGAGGGGAGAGTATGTCTATGTACCCTCGTAGACCGAAAGCGGAAGCGTTAAGTAACGTGGTTGATGTAGTCGAACGTCTTCGCGATCCAACCGATCAAGTACCAAACGCACGCCACCTCCGCGATCTGTGCACGTTCAAATCAATGACGTCCCTCGAACTCTAGATCCAGCTGAGGCCGAGGGAGAGTTTCGTCTGCATGACGGCATGTTGACGGTGATGATGAAGTTACCGACGCAGGGCTTCGCCTACGCACTATGACAGTATGATCGAGGTGGAAATCTATGGAGGGGGGCACTGCACACGGCTAAGATCAACTTGTGTGTCTATGGGGTGCCCCCTCCCCCGTATATAAAGGAGTGGAGGAGGGGGAGGGCCGGCCTCCTAGGGCGCGCCCCAAGGGGGGATTCCTACTCCTACTAGGAGTAGGTTTCCTCCTTTCCTAGTCCAACTAGGAGGGGGAAGGAAGGGAAGAGGGAGAGAAAGGAAAGGGGGGCCGTCCCCCTTCCCAATTTGGATTGAGCTTGGGGGGGGCGCCCCACCTCTTGGCCGCCTCCTCCTCTCTTCCCACTAAGGCCCATTAGTTCCCCCAGGGGTTCCGATAACCCTCTAGCACTCCGATAATTATCCGGTACCTCTCGGAACTCATCCGATGTCCGAATAACATCATCCAATATATCAATCTTTATGTCTCGACCATTTCGAGACTCCTAGTCATGTATGTGATCTCATCCGGGACTCCGAACAATCTTCGTTCATCAAATCACATAACTCATAATACAAATCGTCATCGAACGTTAAGCGTGCGAACCCTACGGGTTCGAGAACTATGTAGACATGGCTGAGACACATCTCTAGTCAATAACCAATAGCAGAACCTGGATGCCCATATTGGCTCCTACATATTCTACAAAGATCTTTACCGGTCAAACCGTATAACAACATACGTTGTTTCCTTTGTCATCGGTATGTTACTTGCCCGAGATTCGATCGTCGGTATCATCATACCTAGTTCAATCTCGGTACCAGCAAGTCTCTTTACTTGTTCCATAATGCATCATCCAACAACTAACTCATTAGTCACATTGCTTGCAAGGCTTATAGTGATGAGCATTACTAAGAGGGCCCAGAGATACCTCTCCGAAACAGGGAGTGGCAAATCCTAATCTCGATCTATGCCAACTCAACAAACACCATCAGAGACACCTGTAGAGCATCTTTATAATCACCCAGTTATGTTGTGATGTTTGATAGCACACAAGGTGTTCCTATGGTATTCGGGAGTTGCATAATCTCATAGTCAGAGGAACATGTATAAGTCATGAAGAAAGCAATATCAATAAAACTAAACGATCATATATGCTAAGCTAACGGATGGGTCTTGTCCATCACATCATTCTCTAATTATGTGACCCCATTCATCAAATGACAACACATGTCTATGGTCAGGAAACTTAACCATCTTTGGTTAACGAGCCAGTCTAGAAGAGGCATACTAGGGACACTATGTTTGTCCATGTATCCACACATGTACTAAGTTTTTGGTTAATACAATTCTTGCATGAATAATAAACATTTATCATGATATAAGGAAATATAAATAACAACTTTATTATTGCCTCTAGGGCATATTTCCTTCAGTCTTCCACTTGCACTAGAGTCAATAATCTAGATTACATAGTAATGATTCTAACACCCATGGAGTCCTGGTGTTGATCATGTTTTGCTCGTGAGAGAGGCTTAGTCAACGGGTATGCGCATTAAGATTCGTATGTATCTTGCAAATCTCTATGTCTCCCTCCTTGACTTGATCGCAGATGGAATTGAAGTGTCTATTGATGTGTCTGGTTCTCTTGTGAAATATGGATTCCTTCGCCAAGGCAATTGCTCCAGTATTGTCACAAATGATTTTCATTGGACTTGATGCACTAGGTATGACACCTAGATCGGATATGAACTCCTTCATCGTGACTCCTTCATTTGCTGCTTCCGAAGCAGCTATGTACTCCGCTTCACATGTAGATCCCACCATGACGCTCTGCTTGGAACTGCACCAACTAACAGCTCCACCATTCAATATAAATATGTATCTGACTTGTGACTTAGAGTCATCCGGATCAGTGTCAAAGCTTGCATCGATGTAACTGTTTATGACGAGCTCTTTGTCACCTCCATAAACCAGAAACATATCCTTAGTCCTTTTCAGGTATTTCAGGATGTTTTTACCGTTGTCCAGTGATCCACTCTTGGATTACTATGGTACCTCCCTGCTAAACTAATAGCAAGGCACACATTAGGTCTGGTACACAGCATTGCATACATGATAGAACCTATGGCTGAGGCATAGGGAATTACTTTCATTTTCTCTCTATCTTCTACAGTGGTCGGGCATTGAGTTTGACTTAACTTGACACCTTGTAACACAGGTAAGAACCCTTTCTTTGACTGATCCATTTTGAACTTCTTCAAAACTTTATCAAGGTATGTGCTTTCTGAAAGTCCAATTAAGCATCTTGATCTATCTCTATAGATCTTGATGCCCAATATATAAGCAGCTTCACCGAGGTCTTTCATTGTAAAATTCTTATTCAAGTATCCTTTTATGCTATTCAGAAATTTAGTATCATTTCAAATCAACAATATGTCATCCACATATAATATCAAAAATGCTATAGAGCTCCCACTCACTTTCTTGTAAACAGAGGCTTCTCCAAAAGTATGTATAAAACCATATGCTTTGATCACACTATCAAAGCGTATATTCCAACTCCGAGAGGCTTGCACCATTCAATAAATGGATCGCTGGAGCTTGCACACTTTGTTAGCACCTTTTGGATCGACAAAACCTTTTGGTTGCATCATATACAACTATTCTTTAAGATACCCATTAAAGAATGCAATTTTGACATCCATTTGCTAAAATTCATAATCATAAAATGCGGCAATTGATAACATGATTCAGACAGACTTAAGCATCGCTACTGGTGAGAAGGTCTCATCGTAGTCAACTCCTTGAACTTGTCGAAAACCTTTCGCAATAAGTCGAGCTTTGTAGATAGTAACATTACCGTTAGAGTTAGTCTTCTTCTTGAAGATCCATTTATTCTCTACTGCTTGCCGATCATCGAGCAAGTCAACCAAAGTCCACACTTTGTTCTCATACAGGGATCCCATCTCACATTTCATGGCCTCAAGCCATTTCGCGGAATCTAGGCTCGTCATCGCTTCCTCATAGTTCGTAGGTTCGTCATGGTCAAGTAACATAACCTCCAGAACAAGATTACCGTACCAGTCTGGTGCGGATCTTACTTTGGTTGACCTACGAGGTTCGATAGTAACTTGATCAGAAGTTTCATGATCATCATCATTAGCTTCATCACTAATTGGTGTAGGAATCACTGGAACTAATTTCTATGATGAACTACTTTCCCATAAGGGAGAAGATACAATTACCTCATCAAGTTCTACTTTCCTCCCACTCACTTCTTTCGAGAGAAACTCCTTCTCTAGAAAGGATACATTTTTAGCAGCGAATATCTTGCCTTCGGATCTGTGATAGAAGGTGCACCCAACAGTATCCTTTGGGTATCCTATGAAGACACATTTCTCCGATTTGGGTTCGAGCTTATTAGGTTGAAGCCTTTTCACATAAGCATCGTAGCCCCAAACTTTAAGAAACGACAACTTGGGTTTCTTGCCAAACCATAGTTCATATGGTGTCGTCTCAACAGATTTTTCGATGGTGCCCTATTTAATGTGAATGCAGTCGTCTCTAAAGCATAACCCCAAACGATAGCGGTAAATCAGTAAGAACATCATAGATCGCACCATATCTAATAAAGTGCGGTTACTATGTTAGGACACACCATTACGCTGTGGTGTTCTAGGTGGCGTGAGTTGCGAAACTATTCCGCATTGTAGAAACTCGTAACTCAAATATTCTCCTCCACGATCACATCGTAGAAACTTTATTTTCTTGTTATGATGATTTTCCACTTCACTCTGAAATTCTTTGAACTTTTCAAATGTTTTAGACATATGTTTCATCAAGTAGATATATCCATATCTGCTCAAATCATCTGTGAATGTCAGAAAATAACGATACCCGCCACGAGCATCAACACTCATCGGACCGCATACATCAGTATGTATTATTTAAAATAAGTCTATTGTTTGTTCCATTGTTCCGGAGAACGGAGTCTTAGTCATCTTGCCCATGAGGCATGGTTCGCAAGCATCAAGTGATTTGTAATCAAGTGATTTCAAGAGTCCATCAGCATGGAGTTTCTTCATGCGCTTTACACCAATATGACCTAAATGGCAGTTCCACATATAAGTTGCACTATCATTGTTAACTCTGCATCTTTTGGCTTAAATATTATGAATATGTGTATCACTACCATCGAGATTCAATAAACCATTTATATTGAGTGTATGACCATAGAAGTGTAACATCCCAAATTTTCAATTTGGAATGTTATACACTAGATCATCATTGCATATCATATTTTATTGCATTTTGGTTGATCCTAGAAAATTCTGCGCAACTCAAGGACCCTCGGAGAGAGTTGGGGATTCCGTTATTTTCATATTTGAGTTTTCTCAAATTTTTGAAAATAGGATCATTTGATTTTATTTATTTTATCTTCAATTATTTCTATTATCAAAATATGAGAACGGGAATAAAATGACTTTCCCAAAATAATGAAATATTGAGGATTTAATAAAAAATCAAATAAGATTTTATTTTGGTTTTATTTGCTATTTTATTTGAATTTAGGAAAAAATCGCGTTTTTCAAAATTGCATTTAGGCCCCAAATAAATGTCATCCTGTGCGGCTTGATTTTAGAAGCCAGGGAAAATTTATTTCGGGATTTTTGGAGTCCGTTTAGTATTCCTTTTGTTTTTTTTCTGAGCGTAACTATTTAAAAAAAACGCGCAACCGACTTACCAGGCCGTGTCCGACCTGGACACCCGGCCCGACCGGCTTTAAATAGCCGGAAGGCCCAGTCGCCACTCCCCACTGAAACCCTAGCCACCCCTAGCCCGCCGACCGCCGCCGCCCTAGCGTGCCGCCGCCACCGTAGGTAGATCTCGCCGCTAGTTTTTTTAGAAAACCGATCGGTTTTCCGTCGGTTCGTTCGGTTTTTTAGTTCATTTTTTTAATAGATTGGTTTTTCTGGTTTATTTATTTAGCGAGCGTTCGCCCGTTCGTTCGTTTTAACAAACGCGTTCTTCGTTTAGATCTAGTTAACGAACGTTCGTTCGTTAACCTGTTCGTCGTTTTCTCGGATTAAATCCGCGATTTTTCTGATCGCGATTTCTGATCCGATTTTCGTTTTAGTTTAACTTTTCGCTCGTTTATCGGAATCAGGCGATTCAAGCGCCTGGAGTTTCGTCTCGAAACCCTCTTTCCGTTTAACCAACTCAAACAAGTTTTTGCCACTGTAAAAATTGCCCTAGATCCAGAATAGTAAATGAAGCTTGTTTCTTTTGCTGTTTGCCTTTCGTTGCTTCGTTCGATTTGATTCTTTTTGCCAACCGGACTTCTTAAGTTGAACTTTCTGGCTAGATCTCTTATTCGAGTTTTACCTGTGCATTAGATTAGTACTTATTGTATGCTTGTTGTTTGCGATAGAGTACCCGGAGTGCGCCGCTTGCTACTTCGAATCGCTAGGTTTTGCGGATCATCAGCAAGGCAAGTAACACTTTGATCATACCTCCTACTACCTAGTTTTTATTGCATTAGATCAATCCTCACACATTGCATGATTAGGATCTAATTAAATTGTGGGTTTGGGAAGTAGTTGAGGTAGAACCTATTACCTGTTTATTATCAAACCTTTGGGAGTTACTTCTACGTTGCTTATTATGCTATGCTATGCTAGTAGACGTGGATTGGGTGAGTGTATCCATGACAGATGTGAGATTGTTAAATT
This sequence comes from Triticum aestivum, assembly GCF_018294505.1. Lineage (NCBI taxonomy): Eukaryota > Viridiplantae > Streptophyta > Magnoliopsida > Poales > Poaceae > Triticum > Triticum aestivum. Next base: position 483,109,349 of record NC_057803.1, read on the forward strand.
AATGGTTTATCTAAGGTGGCAACTTAAATACACATCTGGGTGGATTGAGGCACCTGGGTATTCCAGCGATTGCCTGTTTTCTTTTGGACCGCCACCCAGGCTCAAAGGGATCATGAGATTATTCATGCTAGAAACTTCCATGTGCAGCCACAAGCTACTATGGGCTCTAGCATAGTTGACTAAGTCGTGCGAACTCTTACAGTGGTAGACTAGCAGATGTAGGGGATGTAGGTGGTACGGTCTACCCGTTCGTAAGGTGCTAGCGCTTCTGAAAGACTATGTCTCGGTCATCCGTTTCTCAAACACCATGTAGTGCGAGAAATCCAATGGAGGAGATCGAGTCTTGTGGGGAAAAGTGCGCAAACCTCTGCAGAGTGTATAAACTAATCATGGTTAGCCGTGTCCCCGATTATGGACATCTTGAGTATCTAGTACCTGGATTATCATGTGAATCTCATCATGTTACTCTAAAATTAATTTGTTGGGTTTTGTTTAATGATGATGCTTAATTGGGATTGAGAATGCTGTCAACCATTCTCAATGTTTAACAACTACCATGATAGTTAAATAAAATTTATTCCTTTGCAGTAGGGAAAAATTGGCTTTACGCAAAACTGTAACCATAGAGCTTTCCACCAGCCAAATATGCATGTAGTATAGCCTATTTCTTCCAGTACTCTCTATGTGTTACATTGCCAGCATATTCCATGTGCTGACCCGTTTCGGGCTGCAACGTTAATGTTGCAGACTTTTCAGACGAAGATTAAGGTACTCAGTGATGCCATTGGAGTTGATGGACTCACTTATCTTCCAAGCATTCCGCTGTTATCGTTATTAGATGGCCTTAAGCCATATTTATTGTAATAAGTTCTCTTTTGAGACACTCGATGTAATAAGTGTGTGATTGCTACTCTGTTATAAATCCTTCAAGTACTGTGTGGTGTCAGCATTACTGATCCAGGGATGACACCTGAGCACAGAGATTGGACCGTTTGAGGTCTGGTCGCTACAAGATGGTATCAGAGCACATGCTGACTGTAGGACACGACCACTAAGCAAAAGACCTAGATCACTACTCACTCTTCTCATTCTGACTTCTCATCTTTTCTACTCTTTTAGGATGGCGGATGCAAGGAACAAGTTCACACAACCGGATGAAGATACACCCTTTGGACGTCACTTGAAGGAAGTCACTAGATACCTGAACATAGGAGTACCAAGCTTCACCGGAACCTACAACGCCACTCTACCTGAAGAAGAGCGCTGGATGATTCAAGTTCAAGTTCCAGGAAGGACGTTCATGCCAGTCACTGAGCCCATAGAGTTTTCTTTTGATGCACCAACCTGGAGTCTAGGAAAGAGCATGGCAGCTCACATCGCCATGGGACGCATTGGAGAAGTTTACCGCAATGATCTCAAGGATACTATCTACCAGATTTGTGGGCGCCGAGATGAGCACTGGGAGATGATCAGCACCAGGAAGGATAGATCAATTGCAGCTTTTATCCAGGAGTTAAACCAGCACATTCGACGTCAGGAGAACCAGATGTGCGCCGACATGATAGATCTGAAGAAGGCAAGAACAAGAATCAAGGAACTGGAGGAAGAACTCAAGGCTACACGTGAAGATTATGAAGAGGAAATCGAAGTATTAGTGGAGAAGAATGACGATCTGATCAAGAAGATTGGAATATTTATGGGAGGCCCTACACCAGTAGAAGAAGACGAAGAACCCAAGGAGATTCGCCCGGAAGACTACATCATCATCGACGACACCGACTCGGATCCAGATGATAGCGATGATGACTATGTTGATGAAGCTGGAGCAGATATCATGGAGTCTGCAACCGAAGAATATTTCTAGTAGACCACCCCATCAGTAGTAGTAGTCCACCATGTAAATATAGTAGTCCGAGCACTTTTGCGATAGTTAGATCGATTGTATGCCCTTGTTTGATTGATTGAATGAAGTGAATTGTTTGCTTTTGCCTCATGTGCATATGGGTAGTGTTTTCTCTTTAGACCCCCTCTATTCTTAAATCTCATCTTTTCTAAACCCTCAGATGCCTCCGAGACGTGACCCCGGATTTACCTTCCCACCGGAGCTCACTCAGTTGATCCAGCAGCAGAACACATTGATGCAGTTGCTAGTCCAGAATCAGAATCAGGGGAACAACAACAACAACCCACCACCACCACCACCACCTGTTGATCACTTAGCCCGTTTTCTTAGGCTGAATCCGCCGGTGTTTTCCAGTAGCACCGAGCCGATAGTAGCAGATGATTGGCTCCGCAAGACAGCTAGAGAGTTGACCACGCAGGATGCACAGATGCCGAAAAGGTGAAGTTTGCCGCACATCAGCTTGAAGAACCCGCAACATCATGGTGGGAGAATTTCACAGCCACTTTCCCTGTCGACACTGTCACGTGGGACCAGTTTCAGCAGGCTTCTGTACTGCCCATGTTTCAGCAGGAGCTATGGCCATGAAGAAGCGAGAGTTTCGCAACTTGCGCCAAGGAGGACGGACAGTTGGCCAGTATGTGGAGGACTTTAGTAAGTTAGCATGTTATGCCCCAGATGACGTTGCTACGGATGCAGCTAAGCAGGAGAAGTTTCTGGAAGGACTGAATGATGAGTTGAGCATGCAGTTGATGGTAGCAACCTTCAACAACTATTAGGAGTTGGTAGATCGTGCTCTCATGATTGAAGGGAAGCAGCAACAGATTGAGAATCGCAAGAGGAAGTATGGACAAGGGAAGTACAATTCAGGAGCTCAGCAGAAGCCACGTTTTACCCCTAGACCGGGAGGACATTTTCAGCATACCCATGGAGGAGGTAGCTCGCACAATCACAATGGCACCAAGAATGGTAATGGGAATGGAGGAAGCAACGGCCAGAACCGCACCAACCCATCGACCCCAGCCAAGAGAGACCTGAGCCAAGTCACTTGCTTTAAGTGCCAGAAGACCGGACATTATGCCAATGAATGTCCTGAATCCCAGAATGGAAATGGCAATGGAAGCTCTGGGAAGAAGCCGAACCCTTTCAACAGGGGACAGGTGAACCACGTTAATGTGGAGGAGGTTGAAGAGCAGCCGGATGCAGTAATCGGTAAGTTTTTGGTTAAGTCATCTACTGCACTCGTTCTTTTTGATACTGGTGCATCACATTCATACATATCAAGGGGATTTGTGGATAAGTATAAACTACCAACCCAAGCCCTTAGATCACCCATGTTAGTAACCTCGCCTGGAGCAGAGTATATGGCCAGTCTATGGTGTGATCGGTTACCATTAAGGATTGGTAACTATGTATTTCCCTCAGACCTAATAGTATTGGAATCTCAAGGATTGGATGTGATATTAGGCATGGATTGGTTATCAAAGTACGAAGGAAATATTGAATGTGCCAGTAAGTAAATTTTACTTACCACGCCAGAAGGGAGAAGGATCAAGTATGTATCCCGACATGTGCCGAAAAGGACTCAAGTAAATTGTTTAACAGGAGTTGTGCAGGAGGAAGTACCAGTGGTGAAAGATTTCCCTGATGTATTTCCAGAAGAGTTGCCAGGCATGCCACCGGATAGAGATATTGAGTTTTTGATTGAGCTTTTGCCAGGCACAGGGCCAATATCTAAGAGACCATATAGGATGCCCGCAAAGGATTTGGTGGAGATTAAGAAGCAGATTAAGGAGTTACTGGATAAAGGATATATTCGCCCAAGTTCTTCACCTTGGGGATCGCCAGTACTTCTAGTGGAGAAGAAGGATGGATCGTTAAGGATGGTTGTTGATTATCGAGGATTGAATGAAGTAACCATCAAGAACAAGTACCCACTACCGATGATCAATGATCTGTTTGATCGATTGCAAGGAGCTAAGGTATTTTCCAAGATCGATCTGCGATCAGGATACCACCAGTTGAAGATTCGAGAACAGGATATACCTAAGACGGCTTTTACCACCAGGTATGGGCTGTACGAGTATACCGTTATGTCATTTGGTCTGACTAACGCACCTGCATATTTTATGAACATGATGAACAAAGTGTTTATGGAGTTTTTGGATAAGTTCGTCGTAGTGTTCATTGATGATATCCTGGTTTACTCGAAGAATGAAGAGGAGCATAAGGAGCATTTGCGTTTGGTTCTTGGAAAGCTCAGAGAACATCAATTATATGCCAAGTTTAGCAAATGTGAGTTTTGGTTGAAGGAAGTTGGATTTCTCGACACGTTATATCGGAGAAGGTATAGCAGTAGATCCCACTAAGGTTGATACCGTGACAAATTGGGAAGCCCCAACAACAGTTGGAGAGATCCGGAGTTTTCTTGGACTCGCAGGATACTACCGGAGATTTATTGAGAATTTCTCAAAGATTGCGAAGCCTATGACGGAGTTGTTGAAAAAGGATACCAAGTTCATATGGACTGAGGAATGTGAGGCTATTTTCCAGGAGTTGAAGAAATGTTTGGTTACCTCACCAGTGTTGATTTTGCCAGATCAGACCAAGGATTATGAGGTGTATTGCGACGCTTCACGTCGAGGACTTGGAGCAGTGCTTATGCAGGAAGGAAGAGTTGTTTCATATGCCTCACGACAGCTTAAGCCTCATGAGTTAAATTATGCTACGCATGATTTGGAGTTAGCAGCCATAGTGCATGCATTGAAAACCTAGAGACACTTTCTCATTGGAAACCATTGTGAGGTGTACACGGATCATAAGAGTTTGAAGTATATTTTCACGTAGAAGGAGTTGAATCTCAGGCAAAAGAGATGGTCGGAGCTCATCAAGGACTATGATATGAAATTGCATTATCACCCCGGAAAGGCTAACCTAGTAGCTGACGCGTTGAGTCGTAAAAGCCATGTTAACACACTAATGACGGGAGATTTACCAAGGGAGTTAGCAGAAAACCTTCGTGAGCTATGCTTGGAAATAGTACCAAGAGGCTATGTAGCAGCATTGGAGATTCAGTCTACTTTGATGGATAAGATCAGAGACGCCCAAAAGACTGACAAGGAGATTGCCTCAATAAAAGAGAAAATGAGCAAAGGAAAAGCTAAGGGATTTCGTGAGGATGAGCATGATACCTTATGGTTTGAAGATCGTGTTTATGTGCCTAATGATCCGGAGATCAGGAAGTTAATTCTGCAAGAGGCCCATGATTCACCCTATTCGATTCACCCATGAAATACCAAGATGTATCTGGAATTGAAGGATATTTTCTGGTGGACCGGAATGAAGAAGGATATTGCGGAGTATGTAGCAGTTTGTGATGTATGTCAGAGAGTAAAGGCAGAGCATCAGAAGCCAGCAGGATTGCTAAAGCCATTGCCGATATCTGAATGGAAGTGGGATAAGTTAGTCATGGATTTTATTACGGGTTTACCCAGAACTCATTCAGGCTATGATTCGATTTGGGTTGTAGTCGATCGTTTGACAAAGGTAGCTCATTTCATTCCAGTGAAGACTACCTATACCAGTGCAAAGTTGGCAAAGATATACATGACCAGAATCGTATGTCTGCATGGAGTTTCAAGGAGCATTGTGTCAGATAGAGGAACCTAGTTTACCTCAAAGTTCTGGAATCAGTTGCACGAAACTTTGGGTACCAGACTGGAGTTTAGTACAACCTTCCATCCGCAGACACATGGACAGACCGAGAGAGTCAATCAGATTTTGGAGGATATGCTGAGAGCTTGTGCGCTAGATTATGGATCTAGTTGGGACGAGAATTTGCCATATGCAGAGTTCTCTTACAACAACAGTTATCAATCCAGTTTGAAGATGGCCCCTTTCGAAGCCTTGTACGGAAGGAGGTGCAGGACCCCATTGTCGTGGGATGAAGTTGGAGACCGCCAGTTGTTTGGACCGGATCTGATTAAGGAGTCTGAACAGAAAGTAAAATTGATTCGCGATAGGCCCAAGGTAGCCCAGTCCAGGCAGAAGAGCTACACAGATTCAAAATGCAAGGAAACAGTTTACGAAGTCGAAGACCGAGTTTATCTTCGAGTATAACCACTTCGAGGAGTTAAGAGCTTTGGAGTTAAGGGAAAGTTAGCGCCATGTTTTGTAGGCCCATACAAGGTTTTGGAGCGTATGGGGGAAGTAGCCTACAAGTTGGAGTTGCCCGAAGGATTGTCAGGAGTTCACGACGTGTTCCATGTTTCCCAGTTGAAGAAGTGCCACGCAGAGATGGCTGATATACCGCTGAGAGATACAGTGCCACTGGAAGCGATTTAGTTGGACAGTGATTTGACCTATGAGGAGAAACCAGTTAAGATTCTAGAGTATGCCAGTCGAGTCACCCGCAGCAAGGTTATCAAGTTTTGCAAAGTTCAATGGGGCCACCACACGGAGGATGAAGCCACCTGGGAGCGAGAGGATGAATTGCTGAAGGACCACCCTCACCTATTTTCTAGCCAACCCGAATCTCGAGGGCGAGATTCATCTTAAGGGGGTAGGTTTGTAACATCCCAAATTTTCAAATGGGAATGTTATACACTAGATCATCATTGCATATCATATTTTATTGCATTTTGGTTGATCCTAGAAAATTCTACGCAACTCAAGGACCCTCAGAGAGAGTTGGGGATTTTGTTATTTTCATATTTGAGTTTTGTCAAATTTTTGAAAATAGGATCATTTGATTTTATTTGTTTTATCTTCAATTATTTCTATTATCAAAATATGACAGTCGGAATAAAATGACTTTCCAAAAATAAAGAAATATTGAGGATTTAATAAAAAATCAAATAAGATTTTATTTTGGTTTTATTTGCTATTTTATTTGAATTTAGGAAAAATGTGTGTTTTTAAAAGTTGCATTTAGGCCCCAAATAAATGTTCGTCCTATGCGTCTTGATTTTATAAGCCGGGGAAAGTTTATTTCGGGATTTTTGGAGTCTGTTTATTATTCCTTTTGTTTTTTTCTGAGCGTAACTATTTAAAAAAACACGCAACCGACTTACCGGACCGTGTCCGACCTGGACTCCCGGCCCGGCCGGCTTTAAATAACCGGGAGGCCCAGCCGCCACCCCCACCGAAACCCTAGCCGCCCCTAGCCCACCGCCGCTGCCGCCGCCGGATCCGCCGCCGAAGGTAGATCTCGCCGCCGGTTTTTTAGAAAACCGATCGGTTTTCCGTCGGTTCGTTCGTTTTTTTAATTTCGTTTTTTAAATAGATCGGCTTTTCCGGTTTATTTATTTAGCGAGCGTTCGCCCATTCGTTCGTTTTAATGAACGTTCATCATTTTTCTTTTTCTCAGATTAAATCCGCGATTTTTCCGATCGCGATCTCTGATCCGATGTTCGTTTTAGTATAACTTTTCGATCGTTTATCGGAATTAGGCGATTCAAGCGCCTGGAGTTTCGTCTCGAAACCCTCTTTCCGTTTAACCAACTCAAACAAGTTTTTGTCACTATAAAATTGCCCTAGATCCAGAATAGTATACGAAGCTTGTTTCTTTTGCCGTTTGTCTTTCGTTGCTTCATTCGTTTTGATTCTTTTTGCCAACCGGAGTTTTTAAGTTGAACTTTCTGGTTATATCTCTTATTTGAGTTTTACCTGTGCATTAGTTGAGTACTTATTGTATGCTTGTTGTTTGCGATAGAGTACCCGGAGTGCGCCGCTTGCTACTTCGAATCGCTAGGTTTTGCGGATCATCAGCAAGGCAAGTAACACTTTGATCATACCTCCTACTACCCAGTTTTATTGCATTAGATCAATCCTCACACTTTGCATGATTAGGATCTAATTAAATTGTGGGTTTGGGAAGTAGTTGAGGTAGAACCTATTACCTGTTTATTATCAAACCTTTGGGAGTTACTTCTACGTTTGCTTATTATGCTATTGCTATGCTAGTAGACGTGGATTGGGTGAGTGTTTCCATGACAGATGTGAGATTGTTAAATTAATGGTTTATCTAAGGTGGCAACTTAAATACACATCTGGGTGGATTGAGGCACCTGGGTATTCCAGCGATTGCCTATTTTCTTTTGGACCGCCACCCAGGCTCAAAGGGATCATGAGATTATTCATGCTAGAAACTTCCGTGTGCAGCCACAAGCTACTATGGGCTCTAGCATAGTTGACTAAGTCGTGTGAACTCTTATAGTGGTAGACTAGCAGATGTAGGGGATGTAGGTTGGTATGGTCTACCTGTTTGTAAGGTGCTAGCACTTCTGAAAGACTATGTCTCAGTCATCCGTTTCTCAAACACCATGTAGTGCGAGAAATCCAATGGAGGAGATCGAGTCTTGTGGGGAAAAGTGCGCAAACCTCTACAGAGTGTATAAACTAATCATGGTTAGCCATGTCCCCGGTTATGGACATCTTGAGTATCTAGTACCTAGATTATCATGTGAATCTCATCATGTTACTCTAAAATTAATTTGTCAGGTTTTGTTTAATGATGCTGCTTAATTGGGATTGAGAATGCTGTCAACCATTCTGATTGTTTAACAACTACCATGATAGTTAAATAAAATTTATTCCTTTGCAGTAGGGAAAACTTGGCTTTACGCAAAACTATAACCATAGAGCTTTCCACCAGCCAAATATGCATGTAGTATAGCCTATTTCTTCCATTACTCTCTATGTGTTACATTGCCAGCATATTCCATGTGCTGACCCATTTTGGGCTGCAACGTTAATGTTGCAGACTTCTCAGACAACGATTAAGGTGCTTTTAGGTCGTGGTTCTATACTCAGTGATGCTGTTGGAGTTGATGGACTCACTTATCTTCCAAGCCTTCCGCTGTTATCGTTATTAGATGGCCTTAAGTCATATTTATTGTAATAAGTTCTCTTTTGAGACACTCGATGTAATAAGTGTGTGATTGCTACTCTGTTATAAATCCTTCAAGTACTGTGTGGTGTCAGCATTACTGATCCAAGGATGACACCTGAGCACAGAGATTGGACTGTTTGAGGTCTGGTCGCTACAAGAAGGTTTTATTCATGTAAATAGAACAACAATTATTCTTTGACTTAAATGAACAACTGTATTGCAATAAACATGATCCACTCATACTTATGCTCAAGGCAAACACAAAATATCATTTATTTTAGGTTCAACACTAATCCCGAAGGTAAAGGGAGTGTGCGATGGTGATCTTATCAACCTTGGAATCACTTCCAACTCATATCATCACCTCGCCCTTAACTAGTCTCTGTTTATTTTGCAACTCCCGTTTCGAGTTACTACTCTTAGCAACTGAACCAGTATCAGATACTGAGGGGTTGCTATAAACACTAGTAAAGCACACATCAATAACATGTATATCAAATATACCTTTGTTCACTTTGCCATCCTTCTTATCCGCCAAGTATCTAGGGCAGTTCCACTTCCAGTGACCATTTACTTTGCAGTAGAAGCACTCAGTTTTAGGCTTGGGTCTAGTTTTGGGCTTCTTCATGGGAGTAGCAACTTGCTTACCATTATTCTTGAATTTCCCTTTCTTTCCCTTGCCCTTTTACTTGAAACTAGTGGTCTTGTCAACCATCAACACTTGATGCTTTTCTTGATTTCTACCTTCGCTGATTTCATCATCGTGAAGAGCTCGGGAATCTTTTTGTCATCCCTTACATATTATAGTTAATCACGAAGTTCCAGTAACTTGGCGATAGTGACTAGAGAACTTTGTAAATCACTATATTATCTGGAAGATTAACTCCCACTTGATTCAAGCGATTGTAGTATTCAGACATTCTGAGCACATGCTCACTAGTTGAGCTATTCTCCTCCATCTTGTAGGCAAAGTACTTGTCAGAGGTCTCATACCTCTCGACTCGGGTATGAGTCTGAAATACCAATTTCAGCTCTTGGAACATCTTATATGCTCCATGGCATTCAAAACATTTTTGAATTTCCCGGTTCTAAGCCGTAAAGCATGGCGCACTAAACTATCAAGTAGTCATCATACCGAGCTTGCCAAAAGTTCATAACGTCTGCATCTGCTCCTACAATAGGTTCGTCACCTAGAGGTGCATCAAGGACATAATCTTCTATGCAGCAATGAGGATAATCCTCAGATCACGGAGCTAGTCCGCATCATTTCTACTAACATCTTTCAATCATAGTTTTCTCTAGGAACATATCATAAATAAAACAGGGAAGCTATACGCGAGCAATTGATCTGCAACATAGATATGCAAATACTATCAGGAGTAAGTTCATGATAAATTTAAGTTCAATTAGTCATATTACTTAAGAACTCCCACTTAGATAGACATCCCTCTAATCATCTAAGTGAACACGTGATCCATATCAACTAAACCATGTCCGATCATCACGTCAGATGGAGTAGTTTTCAAAGGTGAACATCACTATGTTGATCATATGTACTATATGATTCACGCTCGACCTTTCGGTCTCAGTGTTTTGAGGCCATACCTGCACATGCTAGGCTCGTCAAGTTTAACCCGAGTACTCTGCTTGTGCAAAACTGGCTTGCACCCGTTGTATGTGAACGTGAGCTTATCACACCCGATCATCACGTGGTGTCTCGACACGACGAACTGTAGCAACTGTGCATACTAAGGGAGAACACTTATACCTTGAAATTTAGTGAGAGATCATCTTATAATGCTACCGTCGTACTAAGGAAAATAAGATGCATAAAGGATAGACATCACATGCAATCAATATAAGTGATATGATATGGACATCATCATCTTGTGCCTTTGATCTCCATCTCCAAAGCACCGTCATGATCACCATCATCACCAGCTTGACACCTTGATCTCCATCGTAGCATCGTTGTCATCTCGCCAACTAGTACTTCCATGACTATCACTACCGCTTAGTGATAAAGTAAAGCAATTACATGGCGATTGCAATTCATACAATAAAGCGACAACCATATGGCTCCTGCCAGTTGCCCATAACTGTGTTACAAAACATGATCATCTCATACAACAATTTATATAATCATGTCTTGACCATATCACATCACAACATGCCCTACAAAAACAAGTTAGACGTCCTCTACTTTGTTGTTGCAAGTTTTACGTGGCTGCTACGGGCTTCTAGCAAGAATCGTTCTTACCTACGCATCAAAACCACAACAATTTTTCATCAAGTGCACTGTTTTAACCTTCAACAAGGACCGGGCATAGTCAAACTCGATTAAACTAAAGTTGGAGAAACAAACACCCGCTAGCCACCTGTGTGCGAAGCACGTTGGTAGAACCAATCTCATGAACGCGGTCATGTAATGTCGGTCTGGGCCGCTTCATCCAACAATACCGCCGAATCAAAGTAAGACATTGCTGGTAAGTAGTATGACTATTATCACCCACAACTCTTTGTGTTCTACTCGTGCATATAACATCTACGCATGGACCTAGCTCTGATGCCACTGTTGAGGTACGTAGTATTTCAAAAAAAAATCCTACGATCACGCAAGATCTGTCTAGGAGATGCATAGCAACAAGATGGGAGAGTGTGCCCACGTACCCTCGTAGATCGAAAGCGAAAGAGTTTAGTAACACGGTTGATGCGGTTGAACGTCTTCGCGATCCAACCGATCCTAGCACCGAACGTATGGCACCTCCGCATTCAGCACACGTTTAGCCCGATGACGTCCCTTGATCTCTTGATCCAGTTGAGGACGAGGGAGAGTTCCGCCAGCAAGACGGCGTGGCGACGATGATGATGAAGTTACCGGCGCAGGGCTTCACCTAAGCACTGCGACAATATGACCGAGGTGTGCAACTGTGGGGGGGGGGGGTTGGTAACCCCCGGTACTCCGAAACTTATCCGAAACGACCCGAACCATTCCGGTGTACGAATGTAACCTTCCAATATATGAATCTTTACCTATCGACCATTTTGAAACTCCTCGTCATGTCCGTGATCTCATCCGGGACTTCGAACAATCTTCGGTCATCAAATCACATAACTCATAATACAAATCGTCATCGCACGTTAAGCGTGCGGACCCTACGGGTTCGAGAACTATGTAGACATGACCGAGACACATCTCCGGTCAATAACCAATAGCGGAACCTGGATGCTCATATTAGCTCCTACATATTCTACGAAGATGTTTATCGATCAAAACCGCACAACAACATACGTTGTTCCCTTTGTCATCGGCATGTTACTTGCCCAAGATTCGATCGTTGGTATCATCATACCTATTTCAATCTCGTTACTGGCAAGTCTCTTTACGCGTTCTGTAATGCATCATCCCATGGCTAACTCATTAGACACATTGCTTGCAAGGCTCATAGTGATGTGCATTACCAAGAGGGCCCAGAGATACCTCTCCGATACACAGAGTGACAAATCCTAATCTTGATCTATGCCAACTCAACAAACACCATCGGAGACACCTATAGAACATCTTTATAATCACCCAGTTACGTTGTGACATTCGATAGCACACAAGGTGTTCCTCCGGTATTCGGGAGTTGCATAATCTCATAGTCAGAGGAACATGTATAAGTCATGAAGGAAGCAATAGCAATAAAACTAAATGATCGTTATGCTAAGCTAACGGATGGGTCTTGTCTATCACATCATTCTCTAATGATGTGATCCCGTTCATAAAATGACAACACATGTCTATGGCTAGGAAACATAACCATCTTTGGTTAACGAGCTAGTCAAGTAGAGGCATACTAGGGACACTCTGTTTGTCTATGTATTCACACATGCACTAAGTTTCCGGTTAATACAATTCTAGCATGAATAATAAACATTTATCATGATATAAGGAAATATAAATAACAACTTTATTATTGCCTCTAGGGCACATTTCCTTCAATAACAAAGAGTCTCTTGTGTCCTGAACACACCCAATACAATGGTAAACTGTATAGGTGCACTAGTTCGGCGAAGAGATGGTGAGACAAGTGCAATATGGATGGTAGATATAGGTTTTTGTAATCTGAAAATATAAAATCAGCAAGGTAACAAGTGGTAAAAGTGAGCGAAAACGGTATTGCAATGCTTGGAAACAAGGCCTAGGGTTTCATACATTCACTAGTGCAACTTCTCTCAACAATGATAACATAATTGGATCATATAACAATCCCTCGACATGCAACAAAGAGTCACTTCAAAGTCACTAATAGCGGAGAACAAACGAAGAGATTATTGTTGGGTACGAAACCACCTCAAAGTTATTCTTTCTGATCGATCTATTGGGCTATTCCTATAAGTGTCACAAACAGCCCTAGAGTTCGTACTAAAATAACACCTTAAGACACACATCAACCAAAACCCTAATGTCACCTATATACTCCAATGTCACCACAAGTATCCATGGGTTTGATTATACAATATGCATCACACAATCTTAGATTCATCTATTCAAACCAACACAAAGAATTTCAAAGAGTGCCCCAAAGTTTCTACCGAAGATTCAAGACGAAATCGTGTGCCAACCCCTATGCATAAGTTCACAAGGTCACGGAACCCGCAAGTTGATCACGAAAACATACATCAAGTAGATCACGTGAATATCCCATTGTCACCACAGATAAGCACATGCAGGACATACATCAAGTGTTCTCAAATCCTTAAAGACTCAATCCGATAAGATAACTTCAAAGGGAAAACTCAATCCATTACAAGAAGGTAGAGGGGGAGAAACATCATAAGATCCAACTATAATAGCAAAGCTCACGGTACATCAAGATCATGCCATGTCAAGAACACGATAGAGAGAGATCAAACACATAGCTACTGGTACATACCCTCACCCCTGAGGGTGAACTACTCCCTCCTCGTCATGGAGGGCACCGGGTGAAGGAAATATGCCCTAGAGGCAATAATAAAGTTGTTATTTATATTTCCTTATATCATGATAAATGTTTATTATTCATGCTAGAATTGTACTAACCGGAAACTTAGTACATGTGTGAATACATAGACAAACAGAGTGTCACTAGTATGCCTCTACTTGAATAGCTCGTTAATCAAAGATGGTTAAGTTTCCCAGCCATGGAAAAAGTGTTGTCATTTGATGAACGGGATCACATAATTAGAGAACGATGTGATTGACTTGACCCACCCGTTAGCTTAGCACAATGATCGTTTAGTTTATTGCTATTGCTTTCTCCATAACTTATACATGTTCCTATGACTATGAGATTATGCAACTCCCGAATATCGGAGGAACACTTAGTGTTCTATCAAACGTCACAACGTAACTGGGTGACTATAAAGATGCTCTACAGGTGTCTCTGATGGTGTTTGTTGAGTTGGCATAGATCGAGATTATGATTTGTCACTCCGTGTATTAGATAGGTATCTCTAAGCCCTCTCGGTAATGCACATCACTATAAGCCTTGCAAGCAATGTGACTAATGTGTTAGTTACAGGATGTTGCATTACGGAATGAGTAAAGAGACTTGCCATTAACGAGATTGAACTAGGTATTGAGATACCAACGATCGAATCTCGGGCAAGTAACATACCGATGGCAAAGGGAACAATGTATGTTGTTATGCGGTTTGATCGATAAAGATCTTCGTAGAATATGTAGGAACCAATATGAGCATCCAGGTTCCGCTATTGGTTATTGACCGGAGATGAGTCTCAGTCATGTCTACATAGTTCTCGAACCCGTAGGGTCCGCATGCTTAACATTCAGTGACGATCGATATTATGAGTTTATGTGTTTTTATGTACCGAAGGTTGTTTGGAGTCCCAGATGTGATCACGGGCATGATGAGGAATCTCGAAATGGTTGAGACATAAATATAGATATATTGGAAGCCTATGTTTGGACATCGGAATGGTTCCGGGTGAGTTCAGGAATATACCGGAGTACCGGAGGTTACCGGAACCCCCCGGGAAGTATATGGGCCTTATGGGGCCATGGTGGGAGAGAGGAGAAGGAATCCTAGGAGGGGGCTCCCCCCCAAGCCCAATCCGAATTGGGTGGGGGGCCGGCCCCCCTTTTCTTCCTCCTTCCTCCCCTTCCTTCCTCTCCTAGTCCAACTAGGGAAGGGGGGGGGGGAATCCTACTCCCGGTGGGAGTAGGACTCCTCCAGGGCATGCCCTAGAGGGCCGGCCCTCCCCCTCCTCCACTCCTTTATATATGGGGGAGGGGGCACCCCATAGACACACAAGTTGACAATTGTCTTAGCCATGTGCGGTGCCCCCCTCCACCATAATCCACCTCGGTCATATCGTTGCAGTGCTTAGGTGAAGCCCTGTTCTAGTAGCTTCATCATCACCATCATCATGCCGTCATGCTGACGAAACTCTCCCTCGACGCTCAGCTGGATCTAGAGTTCGCCGGACGTCTCCGAGCTGAACGTGTGCAGATCGTGGATGTGTCGTACCTTCAGTGCTAGGATCGGTCGGATCATGAAGATGTTCGACTACATCAACTGCGTTGTCATAACGCTTCCGCTTACGGTCTATGAGGGTACGTGGACAATACTCTTCCCCTCTCGTTGCTATGCATCACCATGATAGATCTTGCGTGTGCGCAGGAATTATTTTGAAATTTCTGCGTTCCCCAACACCGGATGATGAAGATGGCCACCGGTGATGATTTCCCCCTCCGACAGGGTGCCAGAACAGGGCCCCGATTGGTTTTTGGTAGCTACAGAGGCTTGCGGCGGCGGAACTCCCGATCTAGGTTCTGTTCTAGAGGTTTGGGGATATATAAGAGGTTTTGGCGTCGAGAACAAGTCAGGGGGGGGTCCACGAGTCAACCACAAGGTCGGAGGGCGCGCCTGATATGTCTCCAACGTATCTACTTTTTCTCACGCTTTTCCTCTTGTTTTGGACTCTAATTTGCATGATTTGAATGAAACTAACCCCGGACTGACGCTGTTTTTAGCAGAACTACCATGGTGTTGTTTTGTCCACAAATAAAAGTTCTCAGAATGGAACGAAACTTTTTGAGGATTTTTTATATCAATAATAAGAATTTCTGGAGCCAAGACCCACCGGAGAGGGGCCCTTGGGTGGGCACAACCCATCAGGGCGCACTCCCCTCTCCTAGCACGCCCAGGTGGGTTGTACCCACCTAGTGGCCCCACTGATGACCCCCCTGATGCTATAAATTCACATTATTCCAGAAAAAATCATGGGAGAAAGAATTATCGTGATCCACAAGACGGATCCGCCGCCAGGCCCTGTTCTTCCTCGGGAGGGCAAATCTGGAGTCTGTTTGGTGCTCCGGAGAGGGGAATCTTCGTTCTTCATCATCACCAACCAATCTCCATCGCCAATTCCATGATGCTCCCCACCGGGAGTGAGTAATTCCTTCATAGGCTCGCTGCTCGGTGAGGAGTTGGATGGGATTCATCATGTAATCGAGTTAGTTTTGTTAGGGCCTGATCCCTAGAATCCACTATGTTCTTAGATTGATGTTGCTATGACTTTGCCATGCTTAATGCTTGTTACTTTGGGCCTGGGTGCCATGATTTCAGATCTAAACCGTTTATGTTATCATCATTATATCTATGTTATAGACCCAATCTTGCTAGTTATAGTCACCTACTACGGTTATGATCCGGCAACCCTGGAGTGACAACAACCGGGCCCACTCCTAATGACGACCGTAGTTTGAGGAGTTCATGTATTCACTATGTGTTAATGCTTTGTTCCAGTTCTCTATTAAAAGGAGGCCTTAATATCCCTTAGTTTCCATTATGGACCCCGCTGCCACGGGAGGGTAGGACAAAAGATGTCATGCAAGTTCTTTTAGTAAAGCACGTATGACTATTTACGGAATACATGCCTACATTATATCGATGAACTGGAGCTAGTGCTGTATCGCCCTAGGTTATAACTGTCTCATGATGAATATCATCCAACAAGTCACCGATCCAATGCCTACGAATTTATCTTTATTGATTTTTCTGCGTTACTACTGCTATCATCACTATTACACTTGCTACAAAATATTGCTACCACTATTACTGTTACCATTTCTATTGTCACTACTATCAAAACTATCAAACTACTCTGCTACTGATTACTTTGCTGTAGATAATTAATCTCCAGGTGTGGTTGAATTGACAACTCAGCTGCTAATACCTTCAAATATTCTTTGGCTCCCCTTGTGTCGAATCTATAAATTTGGGTTGAATACTCTACCCTCGAAAACTGTTGCGATCCCCTATACTTGTGGGTTATCAAGACCTTTTTTGGCGCCGTTGCCGGGGAGCATAGCTATATTTGTGGAGTCACTTGGGATTATTATCATATTATCACTATGAAGAATCTGAACGATCCAAAGACTAAGATTTATCCCTCTATGACGAGGGGAGGTAAGGAACTGCCATCCAGTTCTGCTTTGGATTCACCTTCTGTTATGAGTAATCTTGCAACACGACCACATGCTATTAATCCTGATATGTTGCAAGTTATTGATGATGCTACTTCTACTATGAATGATTCTTATGATGATGCTAGTACCTTGCTTGATAATGATGATGTGCCACTTGGTGAATTTCTTGATAGAAAAATTGCTAGTTATACAACATGATGTTGTTGAATCTGATGATGAGCTTGAAACTAAAACTCCTGAAGCACCTGCTAGAACTAGCCTTCCTAGATATGAATTGCCTAAGCTACCGGAAGGTTATGTTATGAGTGAAGAAGAAACTAGAGATATTCTTGTTTGCAATGATAGAGATGGTCTAGAGTTTGCAATGATAGAGGTGAAGTAGCAAACTTAGGATCACATTTCATTCTAGCATTCAGATATCTTCTATAATGGACTTACCGATGCTTCTAGGGACTTCCTAGATAGTTGTGCTGGTTGTGTTTTCAGGGAATGAACTGTTGCTCAAGCTGAAGAATTATTGAATAACATATTGAAAAATTATGATGATTGGACTATTCCTGAACCACCGCCTAAACCCACTCCGAAGAAGAGGGTATATTATATCTCAGTCCTGAAGATATGCAAGAGGCAAATAAATCTATGAAGGAAAAAGGTATTAAAGCTGAGGATGTTAAAAATTTACCTCCTACTGAAGAAATACATGGGCTTAATACACCACTAATGCCTAAGGAGGTAGAGGTAAATTCTCTTATGAAGTTCGATGAAAATGGCAATCCTCACAATATGCATCTGATAACCCACAAGTATAGGGGATCGCAGCAGCTTTCGAGGGTAGAGTATTCAACCCAAATTTATTGATTCGACACAAGGGGAGCCAAAGAATATTCTCAAGTATTACCAGCTGAGTTGTCAATTCAACCACACCTGGAAACTTAGTATCTGCAGCAAAGTGTTTAGTAGCAAAGTAATATGATAGTGGTGGTAGCGGCAACAAAAGTAAAGACAACAAAAGTAATGTTTTTGGTATTTTGTAGTGATTGTAACAGTAGCAGCGAGAAAGTAAATAAACGAGAACCAGTATTTGGAAAACTCGTAGGCACCGGATGAGTGATGGATAATTATGCCGGATGCGGTTCATCATGTAACAGTCATAACATAGGGTGACACAGAACTAGCTCCAATTCATCAATGTAATGTAGGCATGTATTCCGTATATAGTCATACGTGCTTATGGAAAAGAACTTGCATGGCATCTTTTGTCCTACCCTCCCGTGGCAGCGGGGTCCTATTGGAAACTAAGGGATATTAAGGCCTCCTTTTAGTAGAGAACTGGAACAAAGCATTAGCACATAGTGAATACATGAACTCCTCAAACTATGGTCATCACCGGGAGTGGTCCCGATTATTGTCACTTCGGGGTTGCCGGATCATAACACATAGTAGGTGACTATAGACTTGCAAGATAGGATCAAGAACTCACATATATTCATGAAAACATAATAGGTTCAGATCTGAAATCATGGCAATCGGGCCCTAGTGACAAGCATTAAGCATAGCAAAGTCATAGCAACATCAATCTCAGAACATAATGGATACTAGGGATCAAACCCTAACAAAACTAACTCGATTACATGATAAATCTCATCCAACCCATCA
Source organism: Triticum aestivum (assembly GCF_018294505.1). Taxonomy (NCBI): domain Eukaryota; kingdom Viridiplantae; phylum Streptophyta; class Magnoliopsida; order Poales; family Poaceae; genus Triticum; species Triticum aestivum. Next base: position 483,128,276 of record NC_057803.1, read on the forward strand.
CCGTCCAGCAAGCCTACGATGGAATTACTCACGCACGGCGGTGAGCATCATGAAATTGGTGATGGAGGATGGTTGATGATGACGACGGCGATGAATACCCCTCTTCGGAGCCCCGAACGGACTCCAGATCAGCCCTCCCGAGAGGTTTTAGGGCTTGGCGGCGACTCCGTATCGTAAAACGCGATGATTTCTTCTCTCTGATTTTTTTCTCTACGAAAGCAAATATATAGAGTTGGAGTTGGCGTCGGAGGGCATCCAGGGGCCCATGAGGTAGGGGGCGCGCCCTAGGGGGGCGCCCCCACCCTCGTGAGAAGGGTGTGGGCCCCCTGGTCTTCATCTTTGGCGAGGATTTTTTATTTTTTTCTATGATGTTCCGTGGAGTTTCAGTTCATTTCGAGAATATTTGTTTTCTGCACATAAAACAACACCATGGTAATTCTGCTGAAAACAGCGTCAGTCCGGGTTAGTTCCATTCAAATCATACAAGTTATAGTTCGAAACAAGGGCAAAAGTGTTGGGAAAAGTAGATACAACAGAGACGTATCAACTCCCCCAAGCTTAAACCCTTGCTTGTCCTCAAGCAATTCAGTTGACAAACTGAAAGAAAGAAAAACTTTTACAAACTCTGTTTGCTCTTGTTGTTGTAATTATGTCAAGCCAGCATTCAAGTTTTCAGCATAGATCATAACTAACCACATTTGCAATAATTCTCAGGTCTCATGATTAGTCATATCAATAGCATAATCAACTACCAAGCCATAATAATAAATCTCGGATGACAACACTTTCTCAAAACAATCATAATATGATATAACAAGATGGTATCTTGCTAGCCCTTTCTGAGACCGCAAAACATAAATGCAGAGCACCTTTAAAGATCAAGGACTGACTAGACATTGTAATTCATGGTAAAAGAGATCCAATCATAGTCATACCCAATATAAATTAACAGTGATGAATGCAAATGACAGCTGTGCTCTCCAGCTAGTGCTTTTTAATAAGAGGGTGATGACTCAACATAAAAGTAAATGGATAGGCCCTTCGCAGAGGGAAGCAGGGATTTGTAGAGGTGCCAAAGCTCAGTTTTGAAATAGAGATAATTTGTATTTTCAGCGGTATACTTTCATTGTCAACGTAACAACTAAGAGATGGCGATATCTTCCATGCTAAACACATTATAGGCGGTTCCCAAACAGAATGGTAAAGTTTATACTCCCCCTCCACCAACAAGCATCAATCCATGGCTTGCTCGAAACAACGAGTTCCTCCAACATACATCAGGTCCCAGGGGGAGTTTTGTTTGCAATTAATTTTGATTTAGTTTGCATAAAGCATGGGACTAGGCATCCCGGTGACCAGCCATTTTCTCGCGAGTGAGGAGCGGAGTCCACTCCTCTTTAGAATAACCCGCCTAACACGGAAGATAAGGACAACCTTGGTTGATACATGAGCTATTTGAGCATACAAAACAGAATGTTTATTTGAAGGTTTAGAGTTTGGCACATACAAATTTACTTGGAACGGCAGGTAGATACCACATAAAGGAAGGTATGGTGGACTCATCTGGAATAACTTTGGGGTTTAAGGGATTGGATGCACAAGCAGTATTCCCGCTTAGTACAAGTGAAGGCTAGCAAAAGACTAGGAAGCGACCAACTAGAGAGCGACAACAGCCATGTACATGCATTAAAATTAATAAACATTGGATGCAAGCATGAGTAGGATATAATCCACCATGAACATAAATATTGTGAAGGCTATGTTGATTTTGTTTCAACTACATGCGTGAACATGTGCCAAGTCAAGTCACTTAAATCATTCAAAGGAGGATACCACCCCATCATACCACATCATAATCATCGCAATAGCATGTTGGCACACAAGGTAAACCATTATAACTCATAGCTAATCAAGCATGGCACAAGCAACTATGATCTCTAATTGTCATTGCAAACATGTTTATTCATAATAAGCTGAATCAAGAACGAGGGACTCATCATATTTACAAAAACAAAAGAGGTCGAGTTCATACCAGCTTTTCTCATCTCAGTCAGTCCATCATATATCATCATAATTGCCTTTCACTTGCACGACCAAACGGTGTGAATAATAATAAGTGTGTACGTGCATTGGACTAAGCTGGAATCTGCGAGCATTCAATAAACAGGAGAAGACAAGGCAATATGGGCTCTTGGTTAAATCAACAATAATGCATATAAGAGCCACTTCAACAATTTAATTATGGTCTTCTCCTACTGGCCCCCAAGGAAAAGAAAAGAAATAAAACTATTTACACGGGAAAGCTCCCAACAAGCAAAAGAAGAACGGGAAATATTTTTGGGTTTTCTTTTTAATTATTACTGCTACAGCAGAAAAATAAACTACTACTATTTTTTTGTTTTTCTTAAGGTTTAACAAACACACAAGAAAGCATGAAAAGGAAACTAAACTAGCATGGATATTACAGTGAAAAAGTATGAGCACCGACATCTAGCAATGAGTGTGTGTGAACATAAATGTAATGTCAGTGAGAAATACATACTCCCCCAAGCTTAGGCTTTTGGCCTAAGTTGGTTTATGGCCACGGCTGGCCTGGCGGATATCCATAATAATAGTTGTTGGGGTCGTAGTCTTGTGGTTCATGTTCCGGGGCTGGTGCAGGATTCTTGTAAGCTTGGACGGCAGCCCACGTAACGAGGTAGGGTCCTACAAAATTAAACAAAGAAGGAGTAGGCAGGATAATGGTCTCAGGATGATGTTTGTTAAAGAACAATTGATACTTAAGCTCTCCTGCCCTATTCTTAACAATAAAATCATGTGCCACCATACTTTTATGATCTATATAAACACGGGGCAGCACCTTTTCTTCCTTCTCAGCATGCCTAATAGGTATGTTAAAATGTGCAGCTAGGCGTGTGGCATAGACACCTCCAAAGATGGGGCCTTTGGTACGGTTCATACTTAACCGTCTAGCAATAATACCGACCATACTAAAGTGTTATCACTGTATAAACCGTGGTGCAGAATAATTATATCAGGGATACTAAGGTTTCCACAGTTTCTGCGTCCAATTAAACAACGACTAGCAAATAATGCAAAGTAACGTAAAACAGGAAAATGTATGCTAGTGATTCGTGCATCGGAAACCTGTCTAGTTTCTCCTACAGTGATAGTATCAATAAACCCAGCCACATCATCATGATGTGGTTCTTCTGTCTTGCCCTTAAAAGGGACTAAACAAATCTGACAGAAATCATAAAGTGACATCTCCTTATGCTCATCATATAAATGAAACTCCACCGTAGGTGGTGAGTTCCTAGAATGAAAATGAAAGTTTTGCACAAATGTATTTTTGAGTAAGAGATATTGATCGCATTGGTCGTGGAGGAAAGCGGTGAGGCCTGCATTGTGAGCCAATTCATGAAAATCTTCATAGATACCGGCTGCTCTCAAGAAATCTTCAGAAGGCCATTCACACGCCCGAATCTCCGCGGTGCGTGGCAAATTATACTTAGGCTTCGGTGCCTTTTCCTTCGAGCTTTGGCTCGATGAGCCCCTCAAAAATCTCCTCATTATTTTTTTGAAATAATCCGAAATTTTTAATAACTTCAAACAAAAATGAACCAACTTTAATAAAACTGATGGCAACTACTCCTACAAGTGCCTAGAGCCTATATCAAGCATTAGAACTACTTTGAACCATATAAATTTGACATGCAAGCTCAAGAACATGGTGACCTATGCAGCACGCATTTGCAAAGAATAAAGCACTAGAACAAAAATAATTGGACCAATGGAGGAGTCACGTACCAAGAAACAATCTCCCCAAGCAGTTTTGCGAGAGGTGCTTTGAGCAAGGAGATCGAAAATAACAGCAAAAGTGGCTGGAACTCGTGCTTGAGTTGGTTTTTCGGGTTTGTGTGAGATAGAGGAAGAAGATGGGTGTTGGGATAAGTGGAGGAGGGCCACCGTGGGCCCACGAGGCAGGGGGCGCGCCCTAGAGGGGGGGGGGCGCCCACCACCCTCGTGGCCAGGTGGCAGCTCCTCCCGCGGTAATTTTTGCATAGTAAATCCTCAAATATTCCCGAAAAATCATATTAAATTGGCTTGGCATTCTGAGGACTTTTATTTTCGGGATATTTTTATATTGCACGGGTAAGTCAGGAAAGAGACAGAAAAATACTATTTTTACTTTATTTCTACTAATTAACAGAAAGTATAGAGAGGGTACAGAAGTTTGTGCTTCTAGTTTCATCCATCTCATGCTCATCAAAAAGAATCCACTAACAAGGTTGATCAAGTCTTGTTAACAAACTCATTTCGATAATCATGAAACCGGAGAAATTTCGAATAACACTAAGTTACCCCAACGGGGATATGCACATCCCCAATAATAAGAATATCATAATTCTTCTTGACAGTGGGAAGAGGAAATTCAAAACCTCCAAATATAATCGATGGAATTTTTCCAATAGAGTTGATACTATGAACTTGAGGTTGTTTCCTCGAAAAGTGTACCGTATGCTCAGTATCATTGACATGAAAAGTGACATTGCCTTTGTTGCAATCAATAATAGCCCCTGTAGTATTAAGAAAAGATCTTCCAAGAATAATAGACATACTATCATCCTCGGAAATATCAAGTATAACAAAGCCCGTTAAAATAGTAACGTTTGCAACCACAACAGGCACATCCTCACAAATACCGACATGTATAGCAGTTGATTTATCAGCCATTTGCAAAGATATTTCAGTAGGTGTCAACTTATTCAAGTCAAGTCTACGATATAAAGAGAGAGGCATAACACTAACACCGGCTCCAAGATCACATAAAGTAGTTTTAATATAATTTATTTTAATGGAGCAAGGTATAGTAGGTACTCCGGGGTCTCCAAGTTTCTTTGGCATTCCACCCTTAAAAGTATAATTAGCAAGCATGGTGGAAATTTCAGCTTCTGGTATCTTTCTTTTATTAGTAATGATATCCTTCATATATTTAGCATAAGGATTTGTTTTGAGCACATTAGTTAATCTCATACGCAAAAAGATAGGCCTAATCATTTCAGCAAAGCGCTCAAAATCCTCATCATCCTTTTTCTTGGATGGTTTCGGAGAAAAAGGCATGGGTTTCTGAACCCAAGGTTCCCTTTCTTTACCATGTTTCCTAGCAACAAAGTCTCTTTTATCATAATGTTGATTCTTTGATTGTGGGTTATCAAGATCAACAGCAGGTTCAACTTCTACATCATTGTCATTACTAGGTTGAGCATCATCATGAACATCATCATTAATATTTTCATTAGGTTCATGTTCATTACCATATTTTGTTTCAGCATCAGACATATAAATATCATTTGGATTATCAGGTGGTTCAGCAATAGGTTCACTAGAAGTTTGCATAGTTGTATCATTTTTCTTCTTCTTCTTTTTAGAAGGACTAGGAACATCAATATTATTTCTTTGAGAATCTTGCTCGATTCTCTTAGGGTGGCCTTCAGGATAGAAAGGTTCCTGAGTCATTCTACCAGTTCTAGTAGCCACTCTAACAGCATAATCATTTTTCTTACTATTCATTTCATCAAGCACTTATTTTTGAGCCTTAAGTACTTGTTCAACTTGAGTGGTAACCATAGAAGCATGTTTTCTAACAAGTTTAAGTTCAACTTTAATATTAGCCATATAATCACCCAAGCATTCAGTCATATAAGCATTTTCTTTTAATTGTCTACCAAAATAAGCATTGAAGTCATCTTGCTTAAACATAAAGTTATCAAACTCATCCAAGCACTGACTAGCAATTTTAGTAGGAGGGACTTCAGCTTTATCATATCTATAGAGAGAATTTACCTTTACTACCTGTGTCGGGATATCGGGATCAGGGGGTTCTTCAATAAATAAAGAATTAAGATAATATGTTTCTTCAACACGTGGTGAATTAAGACAATGTATTTCTTCAATAGGAGGTAAATTCTTAACGTCTTCAGCTTTAATACCTTTTTCTTTCATAGATTTCTTTGCCTCTTGCATATCTTCGGGACTGAAGAATAGAACACCTCTCTTCTTCGGAGTTGGTTTAAGAATAGGCTCAGTAATTGGAGCAGGAGCTGGCTCAGGAGGTGGCTCAGGAGGTGCCCAATTATTTTCATTTGTCAACATATTATTCAATAGAATTTCAGCTTCATCCAGTGTTCTTTCCCTGAAAAGAGAACCAGCACAACTATCCAGGTAATCTCTGGAAGCATCAGTTAGTGCATTATAAAAGATATCAAGTATTTCAGGTTTCTTAAGAGGATGACCAGGCAAAGTGTCGGTGTCAAAACCGGCGGATCTCGGGTAGGGGGTCTCGAACTGTGCGTCTAGGCCGGATGGTAATAGGAGGCAGGGGACACGAAGTTTTACCCAGGTTCGGGCCCTCTCGATGGAGGTAAAACCCTACGTCCTGCTTGATTAATATTGATGGTATGGGTATTACAGGAGTTGATCTACCACGAGATCAGAGAGGCTAAACCCTAGAAGCTAGCCTATGGTATGATTGTTGATGTGTATGTTGTCCTACGGACTAAAACCCTCCAGTTTATATAGACACCAGATAGGGTTAGGGTTACATAGAGTCGGTTACAATGGTAGGAGATCCGAACATCTGTATTGCCAAGCTTGCCTTCCACGCCAAGGAAAGTCCCTTCCGGACACGGGACGGAGTCTTCAATCTTGTATCTTCATAGTCCAGGAGTCCGGCTTGAAGGTATAGTTCGGCTATCCGAACACCCCCTAATCCAGGACTCCCTCAGTAGCCCCCAAACCAGGCTTCAATGACGATGAGTCCGGCGCACAGATTGTCTTCGGCATTGCAAGGCGGGTTCTCCTCCAAATTCTGTGTACCTGTTCGAATAAAGTCCGGTTTCTTGTAGATGTTGCGCTCCTTGGCTTCTATAGTCCAGGAGTCCGGCTTGAAGGTATAGTTCGGCTATCCGAACACCCCCTAATCCAGGACTCCCTCAGTAGCCCCCGAACCAGGCTTCAATGACGATGAGTCCAGTGCGCAGATTGTCTTCGGCATTGCAAGGCGGGTTCTCCTCCAAATTCTGTGTACCTGTTCGAATAAAGTCCGGTTTCTTGTAGATGTTGCGCTCCTTGGCTTCTACGCCCAATAATGGCCGTTTCCACGTGTCAAACGAATATGAAAAGTCTGAGTGTTTTTTACGTTCACACCCCTAGCTGCGTGAATGAGTTGCCCTTTTTAAGGGGACGAGGATTTAGATCCAATCCACACCTTCTCCCCTCCACGAGTGTTCATCAGAGCGCATCCGACAAAAGTCCCTTCCACCATGGCCAGCCGCCGCAACTCCTCCTCTCGTCCTTCTAGCCCTAAGCCTGGATATTGGGAGAGATGTTCTACTCCGCACAGCAAGCTAGTGACGCTTCAGACCAAAGGATTTCTCCCCCCGGCCTATATGGTCCCGGTCCGAGCCGGTCTCGCCGTCTACAACAGCGGAGAGCAAGCAGAGAATGCCCCTAATCCATCTAAAGGAGAGCGGGTGTGCCTTGTTCCTTACTTAATAAGGGGGCTCGGATTTCCCATCCACCCGTTTCTCCGGGGGTTGCTGGAGTTCTACGGCCTCCAGCTACATCATCTCACGCCTGCCTCAGTATTGCATATCGCGGGCTTTGTAGCCCTCTGCGAGCTGTTCCTGGGTATCGAAGCTCATTTCGGACTGTGGAAGGAGCTATTTTGCCTCGTGCCCCGTTCCAAGAAAGGGTCAATGTATCAAGTGGGCGGAGCCGAAGTATGGCGCATCGCCGGGACCGGATATCTGTCTGGAACCCCAAAGAAGGCATCCAAAGACTGGCCCTCGGAATGGTTCTATATAGAAGACGTCCCGCTGTCGGATCCTGTCCGGATCGGCCTCCCAGAGTTCGATAGTGCTCCTTTAAAAAAGCGCCTAAGCTGGCGTCCACGGAGCCCTCAAAGGGAAAGCGACAGGTACATCATTTATCTCATGGGCCGAATAAGATTGTTAGCCCATTCCGGACTAACCATGATCGGAGTTATGGCCGAATGCATCATGCGGGGGGTGCAGCTGCTTCAGTACAGAAGCCACCCCATGTGGGATTTCAACGGGGAGGACGACGCCACCCGCTACGGCCATAAAGGGCCAGATTCACTTGCCGCTCTATTAAACATCTTGTCCACTTTGTACATGGGGGAAGAGGAGGAATTTCTCCGCGTCAACCCACAGGGTGGATTCTCTATGCACAATCCCCCAAGCTGGGTAAGTGGTCGCTTTTACTTGCTCATCCGTTTAGTGTTCCCATTGTTAAATACTTAGTCTGATGACTTCAACGCAGGAACTGCGCCGGGCCATAAAGGACATAAGCAGCCCGCCTCCACAACCTGAGGACTCAGGACGGTCTCTCGACCCGGCCTCTTAGGAGGATCCGGACATATCTGTGGAGTTGATTGATGGAGTGTTCCATCAATTGAGCGAGGAAAGCGCCTTGGTGGCCATTATGGCCGATTACCCAGGGTTAATTCAAACACCCCAGGTACCTAAGACCAAAGTCCTTGTACCTCGGACAGGGATCCGTCCACGCGTGTTTAATTTCCTGATTGCAACCGAACTTTGTAGGGGAGGTTTCTGAGGCAGAAGGCCGAACCTGTGGCGACAAACCAACCAGGGGCCGCAGGGCCCCATGGGCGGAAAAGAGGTGTAGTCCAGACCGAGGCGTCAACGCGAAGGTATGGCACGCCCCTTTATCCCAGTTGTTATACCTTCGAGGCACACTTGACACTCGTGCCCTTTTCAGGATGAAGAGACCTCGCCGGGCTATATCCGGAGAGGCTGCTAATCGTGCCTCCACCAGCCAGGCTCCAAGGCCTGGTCCGGGGGCGGAAGCGAATGCAAGGCGTGTGCCAGACGTTCTTCCGAGGAAGATGCGGACGGGTTATCTGCCACCAACTCAGAGGTGGAAAGTGCCATGAACCACAGGCGTCGCTGGACAATTCTTCGCGACGCTTGCTTCTCCCAAGAGGCATTAGATGCCTTCAATTCGGGAGATGCACACCTCCGTGCCGCTCAAAATGGTCTAGCCAGAGCCACGGAGCAATATGTAAAATACATACGGGTAAGAAATTTTTGATAAATATATATGTAGCAGTAGCCCCCGAGACTGAAAACAGTTAGAATAACTGGTTTAAGGATCATTTGAAATGCAGGTTCTTACAGAAAAGAATTTCCTACTGACCCAGGAGCTGGAAGAGTGCAAAGCCCAACTAGAGGCCACACTAGCCGCGGCAGGGGAGCCTAAGGAGACCCCCTCTGGTAATATTCGTTTCGAAAGATAAGTATGTGGTGAAGCGTGGCTTGTGTGCGAATCTGACAAATAAAATCGCAGATGGCGCCGGATTGAATCCGGAAAGGCAACACCTTGAACGCCTACTAAAGGCTGGTGAGAGGGTGCTATTAAAGGTGATGGGGGGGAGAACGTTCTCCAAGATGCCAACACCCGGCTGGGCGTCGAGCTAAAAGATGTTTGGGCCCAGCTGTCAGACTCTGTGAAGGAGAATCAGTGGCTTCGACGCGGCATATTTAGTAAGTGCTTGAGCGAACCTTTTAAAAGAAAGTTCGGCGGTGCCGTTGATTAACAGAGCAATATCCATAGGTATGTTAACAGGTCGTCCTGCAGAGGAGATGCCCGGTTCTATGGGTGACCTTCTTCTCGAGCTCTTGCAATTGCTCGATCGAGTTTGGCAGGCGATGCGAGGCGTCGCCCAAGTCCTGTGGCCATCCGTCTCCACACCCGAAGGTCTTGGGGAGCTTGCGGAGAAGCTGAGGGGAGCACGGCGGCGATTCCAGTTGTGGAAGATATCAGCCTGCCGTCAAGGCGCTAGGGAGGCCTGGGCCATGGTGAAGACGCGATATTCACAAGACGACCCCAACCATATGGCCGAGGTTGGTCCTGTAGGGCCCGATGGGAAGGAGATCCCTGTGAGCTTAGTATACGGCCAAGTGGAGTTGGCCGCAAAGTATTCCCAGCAGGACTGTAAATTGGACAGCCTGTTAGATGGTATTGAGGAGGAGTACAGTCAGTCAAAATGACTATGTAATTTTAATTGACATTTATAATGCCTTCTAGCCGGATTGTAGATCATTTGTCATGGCCGACCTTTTCGCTTCAACCTCGGGACCTGACGGTCTGGAGTGTGTCCGAATTCCCATGCGGTTATATAGGAACCGGGGAATGCGTGGAGACTAGGCGTAGGGGTCATTGTGGCGTGAACAGACAAGTGCCCGACTAGTTATGTTATATTACATGGTTAGTAAGAAACATCTTCCAGGGAGAATAGTTCCGTTAGGGGTTCCTTTCCCTGGGAGGCATGCCCTAAAGTGCATGTCCATGCTGCGAAGAGAAACGCTGAAAAAACATCTGGGGGCACGTGGAAAAAATAAAAAAGATCGTCTTTAGTTCACCGACCAAATATTCCCTTAAGAACGCTAGCTTTCGGCTTCACCCAGTCTGAGGTACACGTCCGGCTGACTCGGCAGTAACAATCGCAGAGGTGCTCCCTTTACCGCCTAGACGAACAATCGGGAACATAGGGGTAAGCACAGGAGCTAGGCAACCCAGCTTGGCCAAAACTTAAGTCATATCGATGCATATAGTGGTGAATAAAAGGTACATGCGGAAGTTTGACACATGTGTTGGGCGTGAAGCCCGTAGAAGTAAGCTGCTGCCGAAAGAAGCCCCCAGGTTTGCTGAGCGCGGATAGCGCGTCACTTTGTGAGCCTATAAAGGCTATAAGAGGGGAAGAGAGAGAGAAGGAGAGAAATGTACGGCAGAAGGTATATATAAAAAATGGACAGAGTAAGGAGACGAACACGGGATCCGGCGCTAGGCATAGAATCTTCGGAGGCGGGCGGCGTTCCATGGGTTCGGCTCGAGTCGGTTATCCGATGCACTTCGCAGGCGGTACGCACCACCAGTCAGGACTTGGTCGATGATGAAGAGACCTTCCCACTTGGGCTTGAGTTTGTCCTTTTTCTTGTCCGGAAGGCGTAGAACTAGTTCGCCAACGTTGTAATTTTTGGCCCATACTTCTCTGCTTTGGTATCTTCGAGCCTGCTGTTGATAAAATGCGGAATGGGCCTTTGCCACGTCACGCTCCTCCTCTAATGCGTCCAAACTGTCCTGCCGATCGAGCTCGGCTTCTCTTTCTTCGTACATGCGCACTCGAGGTGAGTCATGAATTATGTCGCAAGGCAAAACTGCCTTAGCGCCGTACACCATGAAGAATGGTGTGTATCCAGTGGTACGATTTGGCGTGGTCCGCAGCCCCCAGAGTACGGAGTCGAGCTCCTCTACCCAGTGTGTGTTAGATTCCGTGAGGGACCGCACTAACCTGGGTTTGATGCCACTCATGATAAGACCATTTGCACGTTCGACCTGGCCATTGGTTTGTGGGTGATAGACGAAAGCATAATCGAGCTTGATGCCCATGTTTTGCACCAGAGTTTTACCTCGTCAGCCGTGAAGTTCATGCCGTTATCAGTGATGATGCTGTGGGGGACGCCGTAACGGTGTACAACCCCGGATATAAAGTCTATCACAGGTCCGGATTCGGCCGTCTTAACTGGCTTGGCTTCTATCCATTTGGTGAACTTATCCACCATGACCAGTAAGTATTTGTGCTTATGGGTTCCGCCTTTAAGCGGTCCAACCATGTCAAGCCCCGGGACCATGAAAGGCCAAGTGATGGGGATGGTTTGGAGGGCAGTAGGTGGCATATGGCTTTGGTTTGCAAAGAGCTGGCAACCGGTGCATTTTTGGACTAAGTCCTGGGCATCTGCCCGAGCCGTCGACCAATAAAAGCCTGTACGGAAGGCCTTGCTTACAAGGGACCGAGCTGCAGCGTGATGACCACCGAGTCCGGCATGAATTTCAGCCAGGAGGTCCCGCCCTTCCTCTTCGGAGATGCACCTTTGAAGGACTCTGGTAGTGCTTTTCTTATAAAGCTCTCCTTCATGGACTTTGTAGGCTTTGGATCGCTGCACTATGCAGCGTGCCTCATTTTGGTCCTCGGGGAGTTCCTTCCTAGTAAGGTAGGTGAGGAATGGTTCTGTCCACGGGGCTATGACGGCCATTATTACGTGGGCTGAGGGTGTTATTTCATTGGCAGAGCCGCCGATTGTGTCAAAATGTTCGTTGTCAGGCAGTGCGGTTGGGTCTGGGCTGTTGTTGTGCGGCTCCCCTTCCCATACTACGGATGGCTTGAACAACCTTTCCAAGAAGATGTTGGGGGGACTACATCACGTTTTGCGCCGATGCGTGCCAGGATATCTGCCGACTGATTATTTTCCCGGGCTATGTGGTGAAATTCAAGCCCTTCGAACCGAGCTGACATTTTTAGGTCGGCGTTACGGTAAGCTGCCATCTTTGGATCTTTGTCATCGAAGTCTCCATTTATTTGGGATATTGCGAGGTTCGAGTCCCCGCGCACCTCTAGGCGTTGAATGCCCATGGATACTGCCATCCGGAGACCATGTAAAAGGGCCTCATATTCGGCTGCATTGTTGGAGTCTGTGTACATAATCTGTAGTACGTATTGAACTGTGTCTCCTGTGGGGGACGTCAAAACTACACCAGCCCCCAGTCCGTCCAACATCTTGGATCCGTCGAAATGCATGATCCAATTTGAATATGTGTCGTACTCTTTAGGGAGTTCGGCCTCCGTCCATTCTGCGACGAAATCGGCCAAAACTTGTGACTTGATGGTTCGTCGTGGCTTATAAGTTATGTCGAACGAGAGGAGCTCGATGGCCCATTTCACGATCCGGCCCGTTGCGTCACGGTTGTTAATAATGTCATTGAGTGGTACTTCCGAGGCTACTGTTATTGAACACTCTTGGAAGTAGTGTCGTAGCTTCCGGGATGCCATGAATACCGCGTACGCAATGTTTTGATAATGCGGGTACCGTGATTTGCAGGGAGTGAGGACAGTGGACACATAATAGACAGGCCTTTGAAGGGGGAATTTGTGTCCGTCCTCTTCTCATTTGACGACGAGCACTGCGCTTACAACCTGATGTGTTGCTGCGATGTACAATAGCATTGGTTCGCTGATGTTTGGCGCGGCCAGGACTGGGTTTGTTGCCAGTATGGCTTTTATTTCGTCGAGTCCGGACGTGGCTGCGTCCGTCCATTTGAAGTGTTCGGTGCGCCGAAGGAGGTGGTAAAGGGGGAGGGCCTTTTTCTCCCAGGCGGGAGATAAAGCGGCTTAGAGCCGCCACACATCCGGTTAACTTTTGTATTTGTTTGAGGTCCTTTGGGATATCCAATTGCGACAGAGCTTGGATCTTGGCTGGATTGGCTTCAATTCCTCTACTGGATACAGTGAAGCCCAAGATCTTTCCGGCTGGGACGCCGAAAACACATTTTTCCGGGTTGAGCTTGATGTCGTATGTTCGAAGATTATCAAATGTGATCCTCAAGTCATCTACTAGAGATTCAACATGTCTTGTTTTGACGACCACATCATCTACGTATGCCTCCACTGTTTTACCGATCTGGCTTGCCAGACATGTCTGAATCATGCACTGATATGTTGCACCGGCGTTTTTGAGCCCGAAGGGCATTGTGTTGAAGCAGAATGGCCCGTATGGTGTGGTAAATGCCGTTGCGGCTTGGTCTGATTCTGCCATCATGATTTGATGGTAGCCAGAATATGCGTCGAGGAAACACAATGAATCGTGTCCTGCGGTGGCATCGATAATTTGATCGATGCGGGGGAGAGGGAAGGGATCCTTTGGGCAAGCCTTGTTGAGGTCTTTAAAATCGACACATAGGCGCCAGGATTTGTCCTTCTTTGGTACCATCACCAGGTTTGCTAGCCAGTCCGGATGTTTTATATCTCTGATGAATCCGGCTTCCAATAGCTTTGCTAGCTCCTCTCCCATAGCGTGTCTCTTAGGTTCGGAAAAACACCGAAGAGCCTGTTTGACAGGTTTGAATCCTGTTTGGATATTTAAGCTGTGCTCGGCCAGCCTGCATGGGATTCCTGGCATGTTCGAAGGATGCCAGGCGAAAATGTCCCAGTTCTCCCGTAGGAACTCTCGCAATGCGGCGTCGACATCAGGGTTTAACCGTGCCCCGATGGAAGCTGTTTTGTTGGGGTACGTTGGATGGAAATGGAATTTGACTATTTCGTCCGCTGGTTTAAAGGAGGTGGAATTGTATCTTTTGTCGAGTACCACGTCGTCCCTATTCACGGTAGAGCGCGGTGCAGTCAGTTCCCTGGCTGCTAGGGCATCGGATAGTACCTCGAGGGCCAGTGCGGCTGTCTTGTTTTTGGCGCGGAGTGCTACATCCGGATCACTAGCGAGAGTGATGATCCCGTTAGGCCCGGGCATGTTGAGCTTCATGTAGCCGTAATGGGATATTGCTTGGAAGATTGTGAATGCTTCCCGCCCTAGCGAAGCGTGATAACCACTGCTGAACGGGGCCACGTGGAACGTGACTTCTTCGGACCTGTAATTGTCCGGCGTGCCGAACACCACATCCAGTGTGTTTTTTCTTGTACAGCGCGCTTCCCGACTGGGGATTATTCCTCTAAAGGTTGTGTTGCTTCGCGTGATGCGGTTCCAGTCTATATCCATTTTTTGGAGGGTTTCCTCATAGATGAGGTTCAATCCACTGCCGCCGTCCATGAGTACCTTGGTGAGACGAAAGCCGTCCACTATTGGACTGAGGACCAATGCGGCTGGTGCTCGGGCTGTTCGGAATTTAGGTTCATCACTGGCGTTGAAGGTAATGGCTGTGTCACTCCACGGGTTTACTGTTGCTACTTGGTAGACTTCGGCAAGGCTGCAGAGTGTCATTTTTCGCATATTATTTGATGCGAAGGTCTCAAAGACTATTAGTACCGTATTGGAGTCTCTGGGGTGGCTTTCTGTGGTCTCCGTGATTAGGTGGTTCTCGCCAATCTTGGCCACCTGTCGGAGTATCCAACATGCTCTAAGGCTGTGAGTTGGTATGGCGTCCTCTATGCTATGAATTTTACAGGGTCCATTAAGCCATCCTTCCAATACGGTTCCATGCCCTGTAGAGGGTTTTTGCTTTTTGGTGTTTGACCCGGGTGTCTGGCGATGATGCACCCTCTTGTTTTGGACTGGGCTTGCATTAAGGGCCAGATTGTCCCAACATTTTGTTTCGGTTTTCCGGGCGCTTTCCATCGCACAATACTTTCGTACTATGGATGCTAAGTCAGCGAAGCGTGTAATATCACGGCGACTTATGGCGTTGAGTGTTCCCTTGTCCATGCAATTATTGAAGAAGGATAGAATTGCGTCTTCCTCGCGGCAGCCCTTTATCCTGTGCATAACCAGGAGGAATCTGGCCCAGTAATGATGTACTGTTCCATTGGGCTCTTGCCTGATTTGGGATAGATCGCTAATGTTCGGGTGGGTGGGTGGAATTAAGTCCGAAGCCTTACCCCTTCTGAGGCTCAGAGGCCGAGGAATTTCCGAACTCGAAAATTTGGATTCCTGGATGTCGTCCAATGAATCCAGTCCGTTTCCTGATTCTAGGTTCAGGTCTTGAGTGATATCCTCCCTCCACGGACATCCGGCTTGGAGGGATCGGGAATCCGGACGTAGCGAGTCCTTAGGATAGATGAAGGGTCGCCGCACTGTCCCTCTACCACGGCGACGTGGTGGGTGGCTTGGGGAGAGTTAATCTTTCTCAGATCGGTTTTAGGCCCGATCTGGTCGTAATCCGTAGCGACTCCCAGGGCGGCGAAGCAATCCAAGAGCTTGTTTATGGAGGAAAGCTCTATTGGATCTAACTGCTCGGCAAGTTCCGAGTTGACATGAAGATTGTTTTTGATGGCTCGAGAGGTCATTGTCGGTGTAGAAGCCGAACAGGTGGTCATAAGAAAACCACCTAGCCGGAGGGTTTGGCCGACAGCCAAAGCTCCCTTAGCAACGGTGCCGTCTTTAAAGACGGGGCGAGACATCCTTCCTGATGGCGACGACACAGAGGAACTCTCAATGAAAGCACCAATGTTGGTGTCAAAACCGGCGGATCTCGGGTAGGGGGTCCCGAACTGTGCATCTAGGCCGGATGGTAACAGGAGGCAGGGGACACGAAGTTTTACCCAGGTTCGGGCCCTCTCGATGGAGGTAAAACCCTATGTCCTGCTTGATTAATATTGATGGTGTGGGTATTACAGGAGTTGATCTACCACGAGATCAGAGAGGCTGAACCCTAGAAGCTAGCCTATGGTATGATTGTTGATGTGTATGTTGTCCTACAGACTAAAACCCTCCAGTTTATATAGACACCGGATAGGGTTAGGGTTACATAGAGTCGGTTACAATGGTAGGAGATCTGAACATCCATATCGCCAAGCTTGCCTTCCACGCCAAGGAAAGTCCCTTCCGGACACGGGACGAAGTCTTCAATCTTGTATCTTCATAGTCCAGGAGTCCGGCTTGAAGGTATAGTTCGGCTATCCGAACACCCCCTAATCCAGGACTCCCTCACAAAGCATTAAGTAACTTGAGAAGCCTCCCCCAAGCTTGTGGGAGACTCTCTTCTTTAATTTGCACGAAGTTGTATATTTCCCTCAAAGCAGCTTGTTTCTTATGAGCAGGGAAATATTTAGTAGAGAAGTAATAAATCATATCCTAGGGACTATGCACACAACTAGGATCAAGAGAATTAAACCATATCTTAGCATCACCCTTTAATGAGAACGGAAATATTTTGAGTATATAGAAGTAACGCGATCTCTCATCATTAGTGAACATGGCAGCTATATCATTTAACTTAGTAAGATGTGTCACAACAGTTTCAGATTCATAGCCATAAAACGGATCAGATTCAACCAAAGTAATTATATCAGGATCAATAGAGAATTCATAATCCTTATCAGGAACACAAATATGTGAAGTAGCAAAAGCAGGGTCGGGTTTCATTTATCTCTAAGTGATTCTTTGTTCCATTTAACTAATAACCTCTTAAGCTCATATCTATCCCTGCAAGCTAAAATAGCGGCTGAAGATTCCATATCAAAAAGATAGCCCTCAGGAATAACAGGCATATTTTCATCATCATATTCAGATTCAATAATTTATTTTTCTCTAGCCCTAGCAATTTGTTCATCAAGAAATTCACCAAGGGGCACAGTAGTATCAGGCATAGAAGCAGTTTCATCATAAGTATCATGCATAGCAGAAGTGGTATCATCAATAACATGTGACATATCGGAATGAATAGTAGAAGCAGGTTTAGGTGTCGCTAGCTTACTCATAACAGAAGGTGAATCAAGTGCAGAGCTAGATGGCAGTTCCTTACCTCCCCTCGTAGTTGAGGGATAAATTGTTGTCTTAGCGTCTTTCAAGTTCTTCATAGTGTCCAGCAGATATAAATCCCAAGTGACTCAAAGAATGGAGCTATGCTCCCCGGCAACGGCGCCAAAAATTAGTCTTGATAACCCACAAGTATAGGGGATCGCAACAGCTTTCGAGGGTAGAGTATTCAACCCAAATTTATTGATTCGACACAAGGGGAGCAAACGAATATTCTCAAGTGTTAGCAGCTGAGTTGTCAATTCAACCACACCTGGAAACTTAGTATCTGCAGCAAAGTGTTTAGTAGCAAAGTAATATGAAGTGGTGGTAGCGGCAACATAAGTAAAGACAACAAAAGTAATGTTTTTGGTATTTTGTAGTGATTGTAACAGTAGCAGCGGGAAAGTAAATAAACGAGAACCAGTATATGGAAAACTCGTAGGCACCAGATCAGTGATGGATAATTATGCCAGATGCGGTTCATCATGTAACAGTCATAACATAGGGTGACACAGAACTAGCTCCAATTCATCAATGTAATGTAGGCATGTATTCCATATATAGTCATACGTGCTTATGGAAAAGAACTTGCATGACACTTTTGTCCTACCCTCTCATGGCAGCGGGGTCCTGTTGGAAACTAAGGGATATTAAGGCCTCCTTTTAATAGAGAATCTGAACAAAGCATTAGCACATAGTGAATACATGAACTCCTCAAACTATGGTCATCAACGGGAGTGCTCCCGATTATTGTCACTTCGGGGTTGCCGGATCATAACACATAGTAGGTGACTATAGACTTGCAAGATAGGATCAAGAACTCACATATATTCATGAAAACATAATAGGATCAGATCTGAAATCATGGCACTCGGGCCCTAGTGACAAGCATTAAGCATAGCAAAGTCATAGCAACATAAATCTCAGAACATAATGGATACTAGGGATCAAACCCTAACAAAACTAACTCGATTACATGATAAATATCATCCAACCCATCACCATCCAGCAAGCCTATGATGGAATTACTCATGCACGGCGGTGAGCATCATGAAATTGGTGATGGAGGATGGTTGATGATGACGACAGCGACGAATCCCCCTCTCCGGAGCCCCGAACGGACTCCAGATCGTCCCTCCCGAGAGGTTTTAGGGCTTGGCGGCGGCTCCGTATCGTAAAACGCGATGATTTCTTCTCTCTGATTTTTTTCTCTCTGAAAGAAAATATATAGAGTTGGAGTTGGCGTCGGAGGGCATCCAGGGGGCCCACGAGGTAGGGGGGCGCGCCCTAGGGGGGGCGCCCCCACCCTCGTGAGGAGGGTGTGGGCCCCCTGGTCTTCATCTTTGGCGAGGATTTTTTTATTGTTTTTTCTAAGATGTTCCGTGGAGTTTCAGGTCATTCCGAGAATATTTGTTTTCTGCACATAAAACAACACCATGGTGATTCTGCTGAAAACAACGTCAGTCCGGGTTAGTTCCATTCAAATCATACAAGTTAGAGTCCAAAACAAGGGCAAAAGTGTTTGGAAAAGTAGATACGACAGAGACGTATCAGCATCCTAGCCAATGCCTTTATGAGTTTGAAAATTATATTAGAAAACAAGATCACTTCAATGCAAATGTTATGGAACAATTGAAATATAATTCTGATATGATTGCTCGCTTGAGTGATTTGTTGTTTATAATCTCAAATGATGTTAGAGGTGTTGGAAAACATGCTTCTATGGTTCAAACTCAACTAGAGCAAGTTGTTAATTATCAAAGAGAATTGCTTGATGAAATGAATCATAATATGCATGAATTTGCTGTTAGATTTGCAACTAGAGGAGGTAAAATGACTCAGGAACCACTTTATCCTGAGGGTCACCCGAAAAGAATTGAACAATATTCACAAAGAAACAACACTAGTGCACCTAGTCCTTCTAGAAAGAAAAAGAAAAAGAAAAATGATTGGACTTTGCACACTTCTAGTGAACCTGAAATAGAGAAACCTCCTGATAATGAAAATGAAGTTTCTATCTCAAATGCTGAAACTCAATCTGGTAATGAACACTCACCTAATGATAATGAAAAAGATAATGATGAGGTTCATGAAGACTCTCAACCAACCAATGAAAAAGAACCAGATAATGATGTTGAGATAGAACCACCTGTTGATCTTTATAACCCACAACCTAAGAATAAAAGATATGACAAAAGAGAGTTTGTGGCTAGAAAACACGGTAAATAAAGAGAAACGTGGGTTCAAAAACCTATGCCTTTTCCACCCAATTCAACTAAAAAGAATGATGCTGAAGAATTTGAGCGCTTTGCTGAAATACTGAGGCCAGTCTTTTTGCGTACTCGCTTGACTGATATCCTTAAAATGCGTCCTTATGCAAAGTATATGAAAGACATCATCACTAATAAGAGAAAAATACTGGAAGCTGAAATCTCCACTATCCTTGCTAATTATACTTTCAAAGATGGAGTACCTAAAAAACTTGGAGATCTGGGAATACCAACTATACCTTGCTCTATCAAAAAGAATTATGTGAAAACTGCTTTGTGTGATTTAGGAGCTGATGTTAGTGTTATGCCTTTCTCTTTGTATAAAAGACTTGATTTGAATAAACTCACACCTACCGAAATATCTTTGCAAATGGCTGACAAATCAACTGCCATACCTATCGGTATCTGTGAGGATGTGCCAGTTATTATTGCTAATGTTATTATTTTGACTGACTTTGTTATACTTGAGATGCCCGAGGACGACAACATGTCGATTATCCTTGGTAGAACCTTCTTGAATACTGCAGGGGCTGTTATTGATTGCTATAAAAGCAAGGTCACTTTTCATATCAATGGCAGTGAGCATACGGTGCACTTTCCGAAGAAACACTTCCAAGTGAATGGTATTAATGTTATTGAAAAATCTCTGACAATCACTATCTAAAATTTTCAAATACGTCTACCTACTGTCCAAAAGAAATATGAAATGCTTATTGTTGGGGAAATGCATATCCCCATTGAGGTAACTTAGTGATTTATGAAAGTTCTTCGGTTTGATGCTAATCTAAAGTGGTTGTTAATAAGACCTGATCAACCTTATTAATGGATCATTTTTGAGTGGTATGAAGTTGATGAATTTAGTAAGCACTACTTTTTGTCCCTAATTTTTATTCTATATTTTTATTAGTTAAATAAAATAAAATGCCATGTTCTTTCTGTTTTATGAATTTCCCGTGCAATAAAAAATGACCCAAAAATAAAAGTTATCAGAATGCCCTGAAAATTTTATATGATTTTTCCTGAATATTTAAGAATTTTTGGTGCAAAAATAACCAGAGGGGGGTGCACCAGGTGAGCACAACCCACCTGGGCGCGCCAGCACCCCCTGGCGCGCCCTGGGGGGTTGTGGTCCCCACGGGCCCCCCCTCACTTATCTCTTTAGCCCACCTTGTCACCTACCTCCAAAAAAATCACTCTTTCTCTCTCTCTCTCTCTCCCTTGTTCTTGCTCATTTTTCTGCCACTTTCGATCTCTTTGCTCAAAGCTCCATTTCCGAAACTGTTTCGGAGATTGTTGCTTGGTATGTGACTCCACCATTTATCCAATTAGTTTTTGTTTTACTGGTTCATACTTTGAATAATTAGCTACTCTTGGTGCTGCTGTAGATGTGCTTGCATGTTGAATGCTTAGTGTTCTAAGTAGTTTGAATGCTTGCTATGGCCTCTATGAATCCCTATGAGTAGTTGCTATTAGTTTTGTGAAGCTTTGTTTGAAAATTTTTGTGAACTAAAAATTTAGATTTTTGTCCATAGGAAAAATTGTACGCGGACATGAATATCTTCAGGAAATATGGCTCAAGGAAGAACTCCAAGGGTGTTATTGGGGAGTCTTCTGACAATGATCTCCATCCTCGGAGGTTGACAGAGGTACGGCCGTGCGAATGGCCGCACATCTCGTTCCTGCAAGAAGCTGGAATTCATGAGGAATTCATGCAATTCATTGCCAATGCCGGTCTCACCGACTTCATCGCAAATGAGTATGACCAGCACCTAATCCTCACAAATATGTTTGTTCAAAGCTTTACTTTCTTGCCTAGAAATAATCCTCCTGAAGTGAGCTTTGATTTATATGCTGAAAATCATCAGATACCACTTACTGAGTTTTGTGACATATGCTTGATCCCATCTGACGGGAGCTTGGCTGAGCCTAGGCCGGCTGAGTTTGAGGATTTTTGTCGCACTTTGACAGTGGGTGATGAGAGGAGAGTGTCAGCCATCACTACCGGTGGTTTACATTTCCCTGTTGTCCGTTACTTTGCATATGTCATTACCAAATGCTTGCTTGCTAGGGAGAAGGTGGGTGCACTTAGTTCACCAGACCTTGCTGTTTTACGTCGTGCCATTGAGGGCGACAACACGTATAGCTTGGGGGCTATCATGGCTCGTCGCCTGCACCTTAATAAATCTTAGGGTAAAATACATGGTGGGATTTATGCTACTCGTTTGGCGGCTCACTTCGAGGTTGAGATACGCCCTCATGATTTCCCTCTTACCATAGTTTACCTAGATCGTGCAACCTTGGATCACCATCACTTTCTTGCACTTGATCGTCCTGACATTGCCATTCCTTATAACTTGGTCTGTAACATTGACACTTGTGATGTTATCCCCTTTCCTGTACCTGCTTTGTTTGATTCTGTTGCCAGGGGCGGATACCGGATTATGCCTGCACACATCCTCGCCTACTGGAACGCTCATGCTGCTGCAGAGGCTGCAAAGGCACCTCCACAGTGGGATCAGTGGATGCCCGCTCCTCAGCAGTGGTATGAGTGGATGCCTGGTCCCCAGGATCCATACTACCCTCCAGGCTACTGATTTACTACCAACTTAGGCCAAAAGCCTAAGCTTGGGGGAGTACGTGTTTCTCACCGACATTATATTCATGTTCACATATCATTCCATTTGTCGGTGTTCACACTTTTTCATTGTATCGTTCATGCTTAGATTTATTTTCTTGCTTTCTTCTTGTGTGTTTGAATTTTTTTAGAAAAACCAAAAAAATTAGTTGTAGTTAATTTACTTTCTATGCATGCTTAGTATTAGTACTAAAAAGAAAATCCAAAAAGATTTCCTTGTTCTTGTTTTGCTTGTTGGGTGCTTTCCCGTGTAAATAGTTTTTCTTGTTTTTGCTTATTATTTGCTTGTTGAAGAAAACCAAAAACTCCAAAAAATATTTCAATGTGTTTCTCTGAACTTCTTTTCTTTTTATTCAAGTTGTACCGAGGAGAAGACCACGATGAAAATGTTGAGTGGCTCTCATATGAATAACTATTGAACTAATAAGAGCCCATTTTACCTTGTCTTCTCCTGTTGAATAAAATGTTTTGCAGATTCCAGCTCAGTCCATGACACTCTTGCACTATTATTATCTTCATAGCATTCAGTCGTGCAAGTGAAAGGCAATAATGACGATATTCGATGAGCTGGCCATGGCAAAGAGAAACTGGTATGAACTCGACTTATCTTGTCTGTGTAAATATGTTTAACTTAGTGCCCATGATTCAGCCCATTATGATTAAACATGTTTGTAGTGACAATTAGAGATTATAGTTTCTCATGCCATGCATAAGAAGCTGGGAGTGGATAATGATTTATCTTGGATATCAACATAGCGTTAAAATGATTGTGATGTAGTATGATGATATTGTATCCTTCTCTGAATGTTCGAGTGGCTTGACTTGGTACATGTTCATGCATGTAGTTGAATCAAAACCAACATAGCCTCTATAATGTTTATGTTCATGGTGTTCATACCCTACTCATGCTAGTGTCCAATGTTACTTATGCATAATGCATGGTTATGATCGTTGTTGCTCTCTAGCTGGCCGCTTCCCAGTATTAAATTGCTAGCCTTCGCCTGTACTAAGTGGGAATTCTGCTTGTACATCAAAAACCTTGAACCCAAAGTTATTCCAGATGAGTCCACGATACCTACCTATATACGGTAGTACCCTATCGTCCTAAGTAAATTTGCATGTGCCACCTCTAAAAAATTCTGAAAAATATCCATTTTGTGTGCCTAGATCGTTCATGGAATGATAGGAGGTGGTCGATATCTTCCGTGCTAAGCATGTTATCCTCAGGTTGAGTGCTTATTCACTCGCCATCGCACAAGGAAATGGGCGTAATAGGGATGCCCAGTCCCAAACTGCAAAATACAAAAGAGTTCATCTCTTACATAATCAAACAAAAACTCCCAATGGAGTCAAAACCTTTACTTTTTGCTTGGGGACTGCCACTAGCATGCTTAGCATGGAAGCTATGTTGGGGATATTACCACTAGGCATAAACCGGCCTACTCGGGCCGGGTTAAATTCATTAGTGGTATAAGCAGAGGAAGGCCCAAGGCCTATAATCGGTTTAGAATCTGTAGCCGTAAACCGACCTGATGTATAACTTGTATTATAAGTTAGGAATAGAGAGATACCAACCGGGAGACGAGTATGAACCGGTTGGGACTCTATGGACCGTCGGGCGTCACCCGTGTATATAAGGGGATGACCCGGCGGCGGTTCAGGGGAGACAACGACAACTCGAGTCTAGGCGAAGCTTGTTTGCTCCCTAGCCATCGAGTCCACATCAATTCCATCACAACTAGACGTAGGCTTTACCTTCATCGAAGGGGCCGAACTAGTATAAACCCCTCGTGTCTTTGTGTCCGCTTTAACCCCTTCAAGTAAACTCGTAGCGATGGCTCCACGACTAAGTCCTTTCGCTAGGACATCTGCCGTGACAAATCCACGACAGTTGGCGCCCACCGTGGGGCGATCGCACGATGGTTTGACGATCTTGGAGGGCAAGCTCAAAGGACTCGAAGGCTATGCTGTGGGCCAGATGACCAAGAGTCGTCGTGGCAAGATCTACATCGACGACGCAGGATGGGGTCCCGAGGCCGATTCGATTGAGTATGGGTACCGGGTCCCCTTTGGTGGCATACCCGTCTTCATCGGCAAAATCGGTGAGCCTGGGCCTGAGCCGGACATCTGCACCGACCTCGTCGAGACGGCTCAGCGTGCGAGATCTACCCAGGTTAAACCGGCCATGAAGCGTGCCTTCGTTGGAGTCATCCACGGAGGAGAGCGTGAGGATGAATCAGAACACGGTAGCGAGACCATCGTCTATTCCGGCGACGAATCCTCGACCGGAGAGACCGAATCGCTATACCAGTTGCAAGACGATCAGGTTAGGGGCTGTTCCGATGGCGACAGTATTCCGGACCCCCCAGGCCAGATCAACCGGGTTGGAATATTCATGGCCGGCACCCAGGCGGCGAATTATTCTTCGACTGCCGCGGCAATGCTCTCCGGATCAGCAGCGGCAGCGGCAGCAGGGGCAGGAGGCCTTGTGCGTCCGCCGGTTCAAGTCCTATCCGACCTGTTTGATGCACTAGCTGCGCTTATGGCAGAAGCCAATCCGGCAGATCAGGAGGCTCATGATGCGGAGATCGCAAAGGTGAAAGAGCAGATCGTGCAAGCCAAAGCGGATCTGGCAGCAGAAAAGGACAGGATGGCTGCAGAGCGGGCCGCTTTGGACGCCCAGGCCTATAAGCTCCTGCTCGACCAGAATGCATCACGGGAGGTCTTGAAACGGAAGCACAGATCACGCCTGCCGTTAGGGTTTGACCCCCGAAATCTCTTTCACACCCCAGGAGCAGGGCCCAGTAATCCGCCGCAGTACCTGGAGGCAAACCGGATTGAAGCACCAGGGCCAGGAGCGACGGTCCAGCCCCGCCTAATGGAGCCCCCTCAACAGAACATTGTGGCCCCTCTGCTGGTCCCGACACCCCCGGGTCATTATTCGAATCCTATGGACAACCTTGTTGCGGCCGCTGCACGGTTAGAGGCCATCCCAGTCGATGGGGATTCTCCGCAAGCGATAGAGACGCGCCGGGTTAAGGAGCTGCTCCGGACTGCGCTGATTCAGCAGGAAGCATATTCGTACAGCCGTGATCGGATCCACTCTACACCCCGTCCAAGCCAGAGTTATAGCAGGCGCTTGAATGAACCCACCATATCGAGCAATGCGCGAGGCCGTGAAGCAGCCCGTGGTGATAGCCCGGCAGGCGGTGTCCGCGATACGCAGGATGTGGTGGACCGGGCCCGAGCACAAAGGGGGGCCGAGTTAGCAGCACAGGATAATGCGGGTCAACTTACACCGGTTCGTTCTATTACCTTTGCCGGACTAGGAGTCACATCTGCTTTGGGAGTGCCTTGCTTAATCCCTGCTTTACGTAATGTGCGTCTGCCCAAAGATTTCAAGGGTCCACGCAAGGTGCCAAATTACACCGCTGATTTATCCCCTGAAGCATGGGTAGGGAGTTATGAGATGGCCATGGAAATGCTGGACGTGGATGAGGCCGCATGTGCAAAATACTTCACCATGATGCTTGAAGGCACGGCTCGTACTTGGTTAAAGAGCCTACCACCCAATTCTATCAGCTCATGGGCCCAGTTGCGGGCCCGGTTTATACAGAATTTTCAGGATACATGTAAGCAGCCCAAGTCCATAGTAGACCTGGCGGCTTGTGTCCAGGAGGACGGAGAATCAACGACCCGTTGGGTGCGCCGCGTTTCGGAAATTTTGCACTCATCTGACAGGATTAATGCTGACTCTGCGATCTTAACTCTGGAAGGCAACTGCCGGTTTGAGCCTCTAAAATTGAAGTTGGGATGCATGAAGCGGTTCTGTAATGACATGGGAACCCTCATGGCCGCTTTAGTGAAGTATGCCGATTCGGACAGTACCAAGGATCCCGAGCCTGATGATGATGAAGCAGGGAAGGGAAAGAAGAATAGAAACTCCAAACAGCAGCAGTACAAACTGACGGGTCATGAAAACGGAGGCAAACGCAAGGCGGATAGCAGCATGGATTTTGTGGCCAACACTAATGCACAAGACAGGGGGCAGCGGCGCAGAGGTAAAGCGGCGAATCATAATGGGGCTCCCAATCCTAACGCAAGCCGTTTGAATTATTTGTTGAATCAGCCTTGCCCAAAGCACGGGACGAAGGAGTCGCCGGCTAACCATCTTTGGAAAGATTGTTATATCATGCAGGAGTTCAAAAACTCTAATGCCTTCCGGTATGATCACGGATCAGGTGGCGGTTCAGGATCCGGTTTCCACGGGCCGGATCACGATGGAGCTTCCGGTTCAGGTCGCAATCAGGGTGGTCACAATCACCAGAATAATCAGAACAGCCAGCAGCAGCAGCAGCAGCAGTCGGGTTATCAGAGCCAGCCAAAACAGTTGAACAATGGGCAATATCATGTTTTCACAACTAGTTTGGATAAACACGACCGAAAACTCCACAAGCGAGCGGTGAATTCTGTTGAACCGGCTTTACCACGTTACTTGCGCTGGTCGGAGCAGCCTATCGTGTGGAGCAGAGAGGATCACCCGCCCCGGGTTGATAATCCGGGCCAGCTAGCATTAGTGGTAGACCCTCAGGTGGGGGGTTATAAATTCACCAAGGTACTCATGGATGGAGGAAGCAGTATTAACATACTGTACTATGAGACATTCCGCCACATGGGTTTAACAGACAAAGATCTCAGACCGTCGAATACAGTGTTCCATGGTGTGGTGCCTGGCAAATCTGCATATCCTGTTGGTAAGATAGCCCTGGATGTGGCTTTTGGGGACGAGCACGACTCCCGATCGGAAAAATTAACATTTGAGGTGGTGAAGATCCGGAGCCCGTATCATGCCTTGTTTGGCCGGCCGGCTTACGCCAAATTCATGGCGCGGCCTTGTTATATCTACTTGCAGCTCAAGATGCCGGGTTACAAGGGGACAATAACGGTTCAGGGGAGCCGTAGGGTCGCTTTGGAATGTGAGGAAGGTGATGCGGCTTATGCAGAGTCGGTCTGTGCCACGGAGGAGTTGAAGTATTATAAGGACAATGTCGATCCGGCGGATATGACTCCTTTGAAGAAGCCAACTACAGAGCATGATTCAGATCTGAAGTTCAAATCGGCAGCTGAGACCAAGCTTGTTGACTTCGTGCCCGGCGATTCATCCAAGCAGTTCACTGTCAGTACTAATTTGGATCCCAAATAGGAAAGCGCGCTCATCGAGTTCATCCATGAGAATCGGGACATCTTCGCATGGAAGCCATCCGACATGCCAGGTGTACCGAGGGAACTCGCTGAGCACACTCTTAATGTGGATCCTAAGTATAAACCGATGAAGCAATTCCTCCGCCGGTTTAACGAAGAAAGGCGAAAGGCCATTGGAGAGGAAGTGGCCAGGCTTTTGGCAGCTGGCTTTATCATTGAGGTGTTCCATCCAGAGTGGCTTGCTAATCCGGTGCTGGTTCTTAAGAAAAATGGCACTTGGCGTATGTGTGTGGATTACACAGATCTTAACAGGGCCTGTCCAGCGGATCCTTTTGCCCTCCCCCGCATTGACCAGATCATTGATGCCACGACATGTTGTGAGCGTTTGAGTTTTTTGGATGCATACTCCGGATATCATCAGATCAAAATGGCGGTTAAAGACCAGGAGAAAATAGCGTTTATTACTCCCTTTGGAGCCTTCTACTATGTGTCTATGCCCTTCGGACTCAAGAGTGCCCAGAATTGCCTGCATAAACAGATCGGCCGCAATGTGCATGCCTATGTGGATGATATTGTAGTAAAGTCAAGGCGGAAGGAGACGCTGGTGGATGATTTGAAGGAAACCTTTGACAACTTGCGGGTTTACAAGATGATGCTTAATCCGGCCAAGTGTGTCTTTGGTGTTCCGGCAGGCAAGTTACTGGGTTTCCTGGTGTCTAATAGAGGAATTGAGGCTAATCCGGAGAAGATTACAGCTATCACCTCCTTGGCTAAACCGAAGTGCATCAATGATGTTCAGCGTTTGGCGGGCCGAATCGCTGCACTAAGCCGGTTTATCAGCCGCCTCGGAGAGAAGGCCATTCCTTTGTACCAAATGCTGAGGAAGACAGACCATTTCATTTGGAGTCCGGCTGCTAATGAAGCATTTGAGGACCTGAAGCGGCAGTTAGCCAATCCGCCTGTTCTTGCAACTCCGATCGATAAGGAGCCACTGTTATTATACGTAGCGGCCAATGCTCGGGCAGTTAGCGTGGCTATTGTGCTGGAACACAAAGAGGCAGGCAAGGAATATCCAGTTCAGCGGCCGGTTTATTATATCAGCGAGGTGCTTATTGAATCCAAGCAAAGGTATCCGCATTGGCAGAAGCTGGTCTATGGTGTTTTTATGGCCAGTCGGAAGTTGAAGCAGTATTTTCAAGGGCACCCCATCACAGTGGTCAGTTCAGCTCCCTTGGGTGATATTATACAGAACCGGGAGGCGACTGGCCGGATTGCCAAGTGGGCTATAGAGCTTGGGCCACACGGACTGAAGTATGTGCCTCGGACGGCAGTGAAGTCTCAAGCACTTGTTGATTTCATCAATGACTGGACGGAGTTACAAGCACCAGAGGAGAAGCTGGATCACACATATTGGACTATTCATTTTGACGGATCCAGACAATTGGAAGGCTCGGGGGCTGGAGTCGTATTAACTTCCCCACGAGGTGATAAGTTTTGTTATGTTCTCCGCTTAATGTTCCCTTGTACTAATAATGCAGCTGAGTACGAAGCCTTGCTCCATGGTCTGCGGATGGCTAAAGAGATGAATTTGAGCCGGGTTAAGTGCTTTGGTGACTCGGACCTAGTGGCTCAACAGGTGTCTGGCACTTGGGATTCTAAGGACCCGCTCATGGCTGCATATCGTCGGGAAGTGGATAATATTGCAGGTTGTTTCAAGGGTTATCAAGTGGATCATGTGACAATCCATGAAGGGGATTGTGGACACCACGCCGGTTCAAAGTCTCTGGTGGCAAAGGCGTTTCATCACGGGTTCTACTGGTTGACAGCGCATGCTGACGCGGAGGACTTGGTTAAACGGTGTGATGGATGTCAGAAATTTTCAAGGCGTGCTCATGTGCCAGCTCAAGAATTGAGGATGATCCCAATAACATGGCCATTTGCAACTTGGGGGCTGGATATGGTTGGACCTTTTAAAAGATCCAAGGATAAGAAAACCCACCTTTTGGTAGCAGTTGATAAATTTACCAAGTGGGTTGAAGCGGAGCCTATCAGCAAGTGCGATGCAGCAACAGCGGTGCAGTTCATCAAAAGGATAATTTTCCGGTTTGGCTTTCCACACAGTATCATTACTGACAATGGTACCAATTTATCCAAGGGGGCTATGAAGGAGTTCTGTAAGCGTGAGCACATCCGACTGGACGTGTCATCGGTAGCGCACCGTCAGTCCAATGGACAGGCCGAACGAGCTAATCAAGAGATCTTGCGAGGCATCAGACCTCGGCTTATGGTCCCATTGCAAAGGACGCCGGGATGTTGGGTTGAAGAGCTACCATCTGTGCTCTGGAGTATCAATACTACACCAAACCGGTCCACAGGTTACACACCATTTTTTATGGTCTATGGAGCAGAGGCAGTTCTCCCTAGTGATATCCGGCACGATTCGCCTCGTGTGGTGGCTTATGTTGAAGCAGACAATGAGACAGCACGGCAAGACGCTTTGGACCTATTGGACGAGGAGCGTGATATGGCGGCTGCCCGTTCGGCGATTTACCAGCAAGATCTTCGTCGCTATCACAGTCGCCGGGTTAGAACCAGAACTTTTCAAGAAGGAGATTTGGTGCTTTGACTCATCCAAGATCAGACGGATATGCACAAGTTATCCCCACCTTGGGAGGGACCTTTCATGGTCAGCAAGAATCTGCACAACGGGTCGTATTATCTGATTGATATTCGAGAGCATAAAGACTCACGTACATCAGAGGAGGAGACCAACAGGCCGTGGAATATAGCTCATCTTCGGCCTTACTATACTTGAGCCATCGACTCTATCTATGTACATATCATGACAATGTATATATTATCTTCGATATATCAAACCGGAGCCTCAGCTAAAGCGGGGTCTCTGTCTTTCTCATCATGCGAGGTTACACGGAGTGGTTCTGTTTAAAGCGGCCTCCGGTTTACCCCTTGACATTTGTTTTTTATATATCACTGGGGGCCTTGGTCATGTCCGAACCAACGCGACACCCTTTGATAGGCGACAGCCACCAGATCATTTGGGGACATGGTCAAGTCTGAACCAGTCATGCCTCTTGGTCGGCCTAAGGCCACAAAATCACTTGGGGGCATGGTCGAACCCAAACCATTGCCACACCTCTTGATCTGGCATATATGCCACGAATCATTTGGGGACCTGGCTGACTTGAATCATTGTCACTCCTATTGGGGGCCTTGATCCTGTCCGACCATGGTAATACCATCTGATCAGCTCAGTATAGCATATTTTTGCAAATGGTTTTTATCATTGCCTTTGCTTCCATGTTATTTTCATGGTTTGTTTATTATTTGCTTTTGTCGGATTTCTTTTATGTCGACAAACACCTTTTTTCCAATTCAGCCGATGGATTTGATTCCCCTTTAATCCGGAGGAGTATGCCCGGTTTACCTTTCTCCTATTAACATCATGGAGTAACAAGGGGGCTCATATTGATTCAGTACGGTTTATACGGGTGCTATTTTCTCCCACCTTTTTCTTTTGATGGTAATGGTTTATAAAACCGCCGCTTCAGGCTTGGCTAAGCCAGCTTCATATCCAAACATGGCAGGAAATATGAATTGGAGTTCTCCAAACGAAAGCTTCAGTACTTATGTACGAAGGCATATACCGGTTAAGAAGCATTAACTATCCTATTACAAGGCAGCACGGTACCTAAATAAGATCATTGTTCTTTTTGGAAGATGTCACAAACAGCTCTCCAAACCGGCTTCTGGTTCAAGACTGCTCCTCATCCTCCGCCGTTTCAGCTTCCTCGTCTCTACCCATTGGCTGGAAATCAACAGTGGTCCAGTCGATTCCCATTAAAGCTTGGAAAATAGCCTCTTCATGGATCAGGGAAGACGGTTCAATATTAGGAGCATAAGTGTGCTTACGGATTGGAGGGATCAGATTCTCCGCTTCAACAGTTGGGGCAGGCACTCGCTTGTTTTGCTCGTTATATTGCGCTTGATAATACGTCAAATCTGCCTCTTCAGCTAGCTGGCAAGCCAGAGGGCGCATTGCACGGTTTATTGCCCTTAAATCCTCTTCGTTGAATTCAGAGCCATCTTCTTTCAGGCTGGGATAGCCTTGAGCTGCTTCCACAGGATCAAAATCTGGCACCCATGCCTTTGCCCGGATTAAGGCATTGATGGCTCCGGTTTGGGCAGCGGATTTTTTCAGCTCCTCAATCCGGGTTGGAAGCATTGACAACTTGCTAAGAGTGTCCTGGATTAAAGAGGGCGCCGGATTGTTGTGAGAAGTTGTGGTGATGATCCGTTGGGCTCCGGTATACAATTGTTCCACCAAGGTGTAGGCAGCTTTCAATTTCTTCCGCACATCATTTCCTAAGTGCCCAATACGTGTACCTACAACAAGATTGGAATGGTCTCAAACCGGATTTACGCTACAGCAGGTTCAAATTATCACAGAAGTTACAAGGAGCTTACCAAAGATTGCAGCAGTCATGGAATGTATTTGCCGCTGTACGGCCGTCAGTTCATCCACCACCGGTTTAAGGGCAGCTTCAGCATTTTCTGCTCTTTTGGTTAAACCGGCCTTCTCAGTGGCCCAGTCAGCCCGCTCTTTCTTGAAGCCTTCTTTCAGCCGTTCAGCAGTGCTCAAAGTGCTGGTTAATTCTTGCTTTGCCTTATCTGTTTCATCCTGCTGGGTTTTCAAGGCCTCCTGCAAATCGGCAACTCGGTCCTCTTTGATTTTCACCTCAACCTGCACACAGACAGCGTTTAAGCTTTGCACAGGCGATCCAAGGAGTTGAAGTATCAACCACATAACAAAGTTATATGCCTGACACTTGGGGGCTAATGCACCTTCAATTTTTGTATATTACTCGATTACAAAGTCCCAAGCTCAATACAAGTATTCAACTTGGCACTTGGGGGCTAATGGCTATTTGATCAAGTTATGTTCTACGGACAGTTCTCTATTGGAGCCCCGGTTTACTTATGCTAAGTTAGACCGGTTCTTGCGGGCTATACCGATTGGTTTCAAGAATGTTCAGGATCAAGTCCCGGTTTGACCAACATTACAAACCGGCCCTTGGGGGCTGGAAGGATGGAGGTAATGGCAGCAACGAAAGAAGTAAGTTACCTCAAATTTATCCCTCGTCATTTTGACCAGGCCAGCTTCACAATCACGACTAGTGTAAAGCCGGTTAAAATAGCCGGAGTGAAGATCTTGGGCACTCAGAGCAGCATATGTCTCTAGTTCAACATCCCATTTTCCTTTGTTCAAAACGGAAAAGTCCTCTTTGATGGTATGCTTGGTAAGGGTGACAGGATTCCCGGGTTCAGAGCGGCCCACACCGGTAATCACAACATCATCATCTTTGGACTCGCCAGTTTGTGTTGGTGCGGCCGTTTGGTCAGCAGGAGTGTAGGATTTCTCAATCTGGATGGAGTTGGCAGGCGGATCAGCAGAGGCTGGAGTATTAACAAGCCCTTCTTCGGGAATAACTCGTCTTGCAAAGGAGGATCGTTGGGGATATCTTCAGAAGTAAACATTTCACGATCCGACGCTTGGTCATGTTCTGGGGCCACATCTTCTTTAGCCGCTTTATCCAGGCGGGACTTCTTGCTTGGTTTCGGTTTAGCCCTGAAAGAAAAACAAAAAGTCAAGGAAAAGCATAAGCCATTATGCACTATACTGGAAGCATATGTTCAGTTTAACTTACCCAGCAACTGTTTTCAAAGGTGGTAACTGAGTGGCCGATGATTCACCAGACGATGAATGAGAAGTGACCTGATAATCGGAGTCGGATGGATTAAGAGGTTGATGGAAGAAACCCGCTTTAGGATTTAAATAAAAAGGTCGGAGACCTCGGAGCGGCGTTTTCGAACCGGACTGTTCGGTAAACCGGCAGAGGTAACTACCTGGCCACTGTACCGGGTTGTGCGGCGAGCTTCGTGTTGCTGGGTCTTCATAAGAAATTGGGAATCCAGATAAGCAAGAGGATGAGAAAATTTAACTTTCTGGTTTGCCCGGCGAAATCGTGGCAAAGGCAAGATTGCTGAATCAGAAGAGAGAAGGGTTACCTCAACGAATCCCGCATTGCTGGCTTCAGCATCATCCTGACAAGCAGCATCATCAATAAGGCGTGTAAAAAGCAAGCCAAGTGAATCAAGTTCTACCTCAAGATCCGGATTACCCACATCATCATCAATGGCTGGGTCAGATGAAGCGGTAGTTTTTCTCTTATGAGCTGGCTTCTTAATAACCTTGGTCTTGGGACGGATTGGCCGCCCTGCTTTCTCCGTTTTATCTTGAGGAAGTTTCTTGCTCCAAAACGGATTATCGCCCTGGATCAGCAGTAATTAAATGTCAAACATATAAAGCAGTAACCGGTTCAACAATAGAGTAATTAAAATATTACTGCTGGCGGTTTGTTGGTGGTGCAGTAAGGAGGCAGACCGGTTTGAGCACAGAGGTGCTCCGGTTCATTCAGCATCTTTTTCACAAATTCTGTGACTTCGTCATCGGGGAGTTGGATTTTAGTGTGTCGGAGCGGGTCATCGACACTATCAGTATACTTGCACATCAAATTGGAGCGCCGGCTCAGAGGCAGTATGCTCCATGATATCCAACAGCGTGCAAGATCTATTCCCGTTAAACCATTGGCCATGAAGGCCCGGAGCTTGGACAGTTGAGGAGCATATTTAATTCTCTCCTTGGCGCTGAGCCTTTGTGGAAAAGGGTGAGTGTTGCTGAGCCGTTCCGGACGGAAGCCAGGCAAGGGCTTTTCATTGTCAGGGGAGGTATCCTTGCAATAAAACCAAGTTGCGTTCCACTCCTTGGGGTGAGTATGGAGTTTGACGTGGGGATAGGTGATTTCTTTCCTTTTCTGAATGGCCATACCGCCCAGTTCGGTATTAGGGCCGTCAGTGAATTCAGTACGGCGGTTCAGATGAAAGAGATCTCTAAATAACTCGACTGAAGGCTCCTCTTGAAGGTATGCCTCAGAAAGTACTTGAAAGTGACATAGATTGGTGACGGAGTTGGGGCCAATATCATGTGGACGGAGTTGAAAGTTGGCTAACACATCCCGATAAAATTTAGAGCCAGGCGGTTTGAAGCCCCGGGCCATATGATCTGCGAAGACCACGACCTCTCCTTCCTGGGGCGTAGGAGGACATTCATCTCCAGGAACCCTCCAGTGGATCGTATCTTTACTATCCAAAGCGCCGATCAGGACTAGATCGTCCAACTGTGATTCTGTGACGCGAGAGGGAACCCAGTTGCACTCATACACTTGTTTTGCCATGATGAGATCTACAAGAAATAGGTAATCTAGTTCAAGGACATGCCGGATAAAACAGGTGTTAATCTAACTACGATAAACCGGTGGCCGTACCTATAAACCGGTTTTCTACAATGCGGCGTCAAATGGATTCTGGCGGTTCAACCAGGGGACTAATGATAGATACCGGTTTAGCAGTTTTTTCTATGGTAAAGTTAAACCGCCTGATCTAGGCGTCGGAAGCAATTGAAGCTATGGATAATTGTGTATGCAGAAACAAGTTTCACAAAATCGAGTTACAGTCGCGGATCTACAGCAAGCTCACAAAACAGGAAATATTTCGAAGAGTAAGGCGGAAACAGAAGTGAACCATTGAGCGGATATGTGCGGGAGATCTATGGGATTAGATGAGAAGTTGCAAGCGGATGCTTAGGGATCGCTACTGAACACAGCAAGAGTTCGCGGATTCATTCAAGATCAGAGAACAGATATGAGCGCGTGATGAACACAGCACGAACACGGAACCCTAAGAACGAATCTAGGTTAAGAAGAGGAGAAAGCTTACCGGGAACGGAGAAGATGCGGGAAGGTGCCGCAATACTCTGGTACGTTCAGGTTGATGCAGCGGCCTGAGGCGAGGCAGAGGTCGACGGCGGTGGCGGAGCTCCAAAGCCGGCGACGTGAGGAAGAAGAAGAAGAAGAGACGAAGGGGAAAGGAAAGAAATGACCTTTCGGTCTTATTTATAAGGCAACCGAGCTAGGTCAAGCGCGCGGATCCAGGAGCTGTTATTAAGAGGGCATTATAAATTTCATGATGATGTCATGCCAGTTTACAGTAACCAAAACTGATGACGTCATGCCGGTTTACAGCAACCGAAAATGATGACGACATGAAGGTTTACCAATTACCGGAAGATATCCAAGATGCAAGATTTTGTGAAGGATTGACATGAACCGGTTCAAATCAATCTGGGGCCTAATGTTGGGGATATTACCACTAGGCGTAAACCGGCCTACTCGGGCCGGGTTAACTTCATTAGTGGTATAAGTAGAGGAAGGCCCAAGGCCTATAGTCGGTTTAGAATCTGTAGCCGTAAACCGACCTGATGTATAACTTGTATTATAAGTTAGGAATAGAGAGATACCAACCGGGATACGAGTATGAACCGGTTGGGACTCTATGGACCGTCGGGCGTCACCCGTGTATATAAGGGGATGACCCGGCGGCGGTTCAGGGGAGACAACGACAACTCGAGTCTAGGCGAAGCTTGTTTGCTCCCTAGCCATCGAGTCCACATCAATTCCATCACAACTAGACGTAGGCTTTACCTTCATCGAAGGGGCCGAACTAGTATAAACCCCTCGTGTCTTTGTGTCCGCTTTAACCCCTTCAAGTCAACTCGTAGCGATGGCTCCACGACTAAGTCCTTTCGCTAGGACATCTGCCGTGACAAATCCACGACAGTCATGAAGTGAATAAGAAGGGTGCATATCTCAAAATATCATTTATCTCTGTTTTAAAAACTAAGCTCTGGCACCTCTGCAAATCAATGCTTCCCTCTGTGAAGGGACTTTCTATTTACTTTTATGTTGTGTCATCCCCTTCTATAAACAAGCGTCATAAACTGAGTAGAGCACAGCGGTCATGATTTATGCATTGTGTATAGCTAATGTTGGGTGCATCATGATTGGATCTTTTCTACCATGAATTACAATGTTTAGTCGGTGCTTGAACTTCGGAGGTGCTCTGCATTTATATTTTGTGGTCTCACAAAGGGCTAGCGAGATACCATTATTGTCATATTATATCATGGTTGTTTTGACAATGTGTTGCCGTTTGAGATATCTTATTATTGCTCGCTAGCTGATTATGTCATTGATATGAGTCATTATAATCTTTAAGAGTTATTGTTGACATGGTTAGTTATAATGTTGACTGAAAACCTGGGTGCTGTTTAAGCTTATTTATGCAAACAAGAGCAAAAGAGTTCGTAAAAGTTTTTCTTTCTCACTTTCAGTTTATCAACTGAATTGCTTGAGGAAAAGTGATAATCCCCAAGTGCAGGGAATCATCGTAGCAATTCCCAAAGGTGGAAGTTATTTGAACTCACATGGAGCTAAAGGTAAGCTCAATATTATCTCAAGCCCTATCTTCCACTGATATGACTCTACGTACACCGAACGTTTGCTCCCAACTAGAAACGAGAAATAAAACTACATTGTGGGTATGAAGAGGATAACTTTGCGTGATATCGGAGAGCTAAAATATAAAAGTAGGTGATGTTATCATAAAGTTAGAATATATTACTAAATATTATAAATAGCGAGTGTGGAATAATGATGGGTCGGTGTGCGGAATTATCCTAGGCAATCGTTAACAAGGCCGGTAGTCGCAATTGCAATTTCATATGAGGGAGAGGCATAAGCTAACATACTTTCTCTTCTTGGATCATATGCACTTATGATTGGAACTCTAGCAAGCATCCGCAACTACTAAAGATCATTATGGTAAAACCCAACCATAGCATTAAAGCATCAAGTCCCCTTTATCCCATACGCAACAACCCCCTTACTCGGGTTTATGGTTCTGTCACTCAAGCAACCTACTATAAGAGAATCATGAACGTATTGCAATACCCTACAACGGGAATCCCTCACGCTTGCGCGATACGTAGGGCACAATAGGACAGCACCAACATACAACTCATGCCAATCTAGATCAATAATCAACCCAAAGACAAAGGATATCTACTCAAAACATCATAGGATGGCAACACATCATTGGATCATAATATGTGGCATAAAGCACCATGTTCAAGTAGGGATTACAGCGGGGTGCGGGAGAGTGGACCGCGTAAAAGAGATGAGGATGGTGATGATGATGGTGATGTTGATGAAGACGATCACCGCGGCGATGATTCCCCTCCCGATGGCACTCTGATGCCACCGAGAAAGAGGAGGAGAGGTTCTCCCCCTTGTGCTTCCTCCTCCATGGCCTCCCCCCTATATGGGGAGAGGTTCTCCCTCTGGTCCTTGGCCTTCATGGTGATGATGGCCCCTCAGAGATCCTCCTCCATAGCCTCCGGTGATGATGGCCCCTCCGGCAGGTTGCCAAAGAGGGCCTGGATTGATTTCTCGTGGCTACAGAGGCTTGCGGCGGCGGAACTTCTGATCTAGGTTAATTTTTGTAGGTTTGGGTATTTATAGGAGAGGTTGGCGTCGAGAACAAGTCATGGGGCCCCACGGGTAGTTTTTTGTTACAGTATTTTTTGTATTTTCTAGAAAAATTCTCCGTTGATTTTCATCGCATTCCGAGAACTTCTATTTTTGCACAAAAACAACACCACGGTAGTTTTGCTGAAAACAGCGTCAGTCCGGGTTAGTTTTAATCAAATCATACCAAAATCATATAAAACTATTGTAAACATGGCATGAATACTTCATAAATTATAGATATGTTGGAGACTGTAGGATCTAGAAGTAGATGTGTCTAGAGGGGGGTGATTAGACACTTAATGGTAAAGTTGCAATTTTTAAGCTTTTTCGGTTTAAGTGGAGTTTAGGCACAATTTCAACATACACAATACATATCAAGCAAGCATGCAAAGAGTATATGAGCAGTGGAATGTAAAGCATGCAACTTGCAAGAATGTAAAGGGAAGGGTTTGGAGAAATCAAACGCAATTGGAGACACGGATGTTTTTCCCATGGTTCGGATAGGTGGTGCTATCCTACATCCACGTTGATGGAGACTTCAACCCACAAAGGGTAACGGTTGCGAGAGTCCACACAGGGCTCCACCCACAAAGGGTAACGGTTGCGCGAGTCCACACAGGGCTCCACCCACGAAGGGTCCATGAAGAAGCAACCACCCACAAAGGGTCCACGAAGAAGCAACCTTGTCTATCCCACCATGGCCATCGCCCACACATGACTTGCCTCACTAGCGGTAGATCTTCACGAAGTAGGCGATCTCCTTGCCCTTACAAACTCCTTGGTTCAACTCCACAATCTTGTCGGAGGCTCCCAAGTGACACCTAGCCAATCTAGGGGACACCACTCTCCAAGAAGTAACAAATGGTGTGTAGGTAATGAACTCCTTGCTCTTGTGCTTAAAATGATAGTCTCCCCAACACTCAACTCTCTCTCATAGGATTTGGATTTGGTGGAAAGAAGATTTGAGTGGAAAGCAACTTGGGGAAGGCTAGAGATCAAGATTCATATGGTAGGAATGGAATATCTTGGTCTCAACACATGAGTAGGTGGTTCTCTCTTAGAACATATGAGTTGGAATGGTGTATGCGTTCTGATGGCTCTCTCTTCGAATGAAGAGGAGGTGGAGGGGTATATATAGCCTCCACACAAAATCCAACCGTTACACACAGTTTTCCAATCTCGGTGGGACCATATCAACAAACTCGGTCGGACCGAAAAGGTAAACCTAGTGACCGTTAGAGATTTCGGTGGGACCGACTTGATCAACTCGGTGGGACCGATGTGCTAGGGTTAGGGTAAATCCAAAAATCGGTTTGACCGATTACTCAAACTCGGTGGGACCGATTTGGGTAATAAGTGAAACTGAGATTTGGCCAAGCAAACTCAGAGGAACCGATTGCATATCTCGGTGGGACCGAGAATATTGCAATGGGTAACAGAGAGTTTGCAAGCCCATCTCGGTGAGACCGAGATCCCATCGGTGAGACCGAACTGATTAGGGTTTGGCAGTGGTTTATGACAAGTGAAACTCCGTGGCGCCGGATAGGAAGAATCGGTAGGACCGAGTTTGGCTTAGGGTTTAGGTCATATGTGGAAGTGGGAAAGTAGCTGAGGGTTTTGGAGCATATCACTAAGCACATGAAGCAAGAGGCTCATTAAGCAACACCTCATCCCTCCTTGATAGTATTGGCTTTTCCTAAAGACTCAATGTGATCTTGGATCACTAAAATGTAAAATGAGGAGTCTTGAGCTTGAAGATTTAGCCAATCCTTTGTCCTTAGCATCTTGAAGGAGTTCCCACAACCTTTAGTCCATGCCACTCCATTGTTGAACTTATCTGAAACATGCTAGATCGAAATGTTAGTCCAACAAGAGATATGTTGTCATCAATTATCAAAACCACCTAGGGAGCACTTGTGCTTTCAATCTCCCCCTTTTTGGTAATTGATGGCAACATACATCAAAGCTTTAGATAAAGATATAAAGAACAGCAAGTAAAGCTTTGGAAGGACATGTAACAAGCATAGGCTCCCCCTACATGTATGCACTCATGTAAATATGAAATATAGAGGCATGTGAGAGCATAACCATGACAGAGTAGGCAATGTGTTACATGCATCTTGGCCATATGCATCAGAGCAAAAGATTATCAAGGAAAATACCTTCATGCTCATGAGTCCTTCTTGCAAACAGTATGTACATAAGCAAGAACTCCTCATACTCATGATTTTGATGCATATACTTACCTTGTGGTCTTGAGTTGGCTTAGGATGGAATGAACCTGCACAAACAAGGTTAGATAACACAGGTACATCCACTAGCCAGAGCAAACAAAAGAAACCACAAGAATACCAAGACTGGGATGACATGTAGAGAGTGAGTACAAGGTACCACACTGAATTCAACATGCCCCCAAAAATAAAGATATGCAATGAATTTGACTGATTTCTTTCCCTTAGGTGTCTTGCTCCCCCTGA
This sequence comes from Triticum aestivum, assembly GCF_018294505.1. Lineage (NCBI taxonomy): Eukaryota > Viridiplantae > Streptophyta > Magnoliopsida > Poales > Poaceae > Triticum > Triticum aestivum. The sequence continues at coordinate 483,168,713 of NC_057803.1, forward strand.
ATCTTACATGGGATATTGGGAGAAGATAGGGAACTGAAAATGAGAGCTGAAAGATACAAATGGAACTTAATTCAAATGAGTACATATGAACATGTCTTTCCCCCAAAAGGACATGTGGTATCTCTCCTCTTAAACATCAAGCATCTGGGATCCTTGAGTATTCTCTCCCCCTGGAGATTTCTCTCTCCGTCTTAATAATATCTGGGATCCTTGAGACTTTCTCTCCCCCTTGAGCTTTGATGTGATCTCTTTCTCCCCCTTTGACATCAATTTCCAAGAAGGTTTTTCCTGGAATCCGTCGACTAGGTTTGGTCCTTGAGATTCAGCACAAAGCAGAGGATAAAATTGTGATGCTTGTAGAGGACAAGATTCATTGAGTGGAGCTAGATCAGAAGAAATGTAGAACAAGTGGCAATCTGTTTTTCTGATTGCAAAGTCGGTGGCACCGAGTGGCACATTTCGGTGGTACCGAAAAGATTCGGTTGGACCAAAAATTGCAAGTCGTTGAAACCGAGTTTACACAGAGAAAAACACTTGTCACCTCAGCTCACTAGACATGTAGGATCTCACAAAGATTTGCAATGAATTTCCTGAAGGATTTGCAAGGAATTAAGTGCAGAAAATGCAGAACAAAAACAAAGAGAAAAGAGAAGAAACTGAAAGATCTAGATGAAGTTTTTTTGAAAAAGGAGAGAGGAAATAAACTTGCATGAGACAAATGCAATAACACAAAGAAAGAACACAAGAGAGCTTCATCTAGAGTTGGGCGATGACATAGTCACCTATGTTAGAGTATATTGACTTAGGAGTCAAGTGGGAACACTTGATCATGGGTCATACTCATCGTTTAAGCTCAAAATGGGGTTACCATCTTTCATTTAAGCATCTTGATGTATTCACATCTTGTTGAGTTGCTTTGACTCATGTCTTGGAGTAAAGCTTCTCTAAGATGGAATAACATACCTTGGGTGGTGGTGTGGTTCTTGCTCATGTAGTTGAACTTGTGTGGGTGCTCAAGGTTGATGTAGCTCATCAAGAGTTGGGAGCACCACTTGGAGTTTGAGTTCATCTACCTACATGGGTTAGTTCTTGCAAGGAAGAGCACTTGTGTATCCAAAAATGACAATCATGAAGCTTAACATAGAATTTGTCAAAGGATATGTTTGAATGGTTTTGTGCTTCCTTGTCTTCAACCACTATTGTGTAGAGTCTTGGTCTTGTAGAGATTGCTCAAGATGTGAGTGAGTCGCAATCTCATGGAATTAGATTCAACCAAGCACCTACATGGGTTAGACAACATGCAAGGTGCAAATATATCCAAGACATAAGATAGTTGTCATAAGAGATATATCATGGATTAGTCATAAGCTCATGTCTTGCATGTATCCAATGGAGTTTCTACTCCAAGTTCGAAGCATCAATGATGTTCAATTCTCCTCTCAACCTGCAAAACACTTTCTCATCAAGTGGTTTAGTGAATATATCCACTAATTGCTTATCGGTGCGAACATGCTTAAGATTGATGTCGCCCTTAGCAACATGATCTCGAATGAAATGATGACGAACTTCAATATGCTTAGTTCGAGAATGTTGTACAGGATTATGACCAATTTTGATAGCACTTTCATTGTCACAAAGCAGTGGAACATGTTTCACATAAATCCCATAATCTTTAAGAGTTTGGGTCATCCAAAGTAATTGAGCACAACATGAACCAGCGGCAATGTATTCCGCTTCGGCGGTGGATAAGGATACCGAGTTTTGTTTCTTGGAAGACCAAGACACAAGAGATCTTCCAAGAAATTGACAAGTACCCGAAGTGGACTTTCTATCAACCTTGTCTCCGGCATAATCCGAGTCAGAATAGCCAACAAGATCAAAAGAAGACCTCTTAGGATACCAAATGCCAAAATTTGGTGTATGGATTAAATATCTCACTATCCTTTTCACAGCCTTAAGATGACAATCTTTAGGAGCAGCTTGATATCGTGCACACATGCACACACTTAGCATAATATCGGGACGTGAAGCACATAGGTATAACAATGAACCAATCATAGAGCGATAAACCTTTTGATCAACCGGTTCACCATCTTTGGTTAAATCATTATGTCCACTAGTAGGCATGGGTGTAGACATACCTTTGCATTCTTGCATATTGAACTTCTTGAATAAGTCCTTGGTGTACTTTATTTGAGAGACAAATGTACCTTCTTTAGTTTGCTTGATTTGCACCCGAGAAAGAATTTGAGTTCACTCATCATAGACATCTCAAACTTCTCTGACATTAGCTTTCCAAACTTTTCACTAAAGAGAGGGTTAGTTGAACCAAATATGATATCATCAACATAAATTTGGCATACAAATAGTTCTCCATTAATCCTTTTAGTAAAAAGAGTAGAATCAATTTTACCGATTTCAAAACCACTTGTAGTAAGGAACTTGGTCAAGCATTTATACCATGCTCTAGGAGCTTGTTTAAGACCATAAAGAGCTTTGTGAAGTTTGTAAACATGATTTGGTTTCTTAGGATTGATAAAGCCGGGAGGTTGTTTGACATAAACTTCCTCCTCTATTTTACCATTTAGAAAAGCACTTTTAATGTCCATTTGGTACAAGGTGATATTATGGTGATTAGCATAGGCAAGTAAGATGCGAATGGACTCAAGTCTAGCAACGGGAGCATACGTCTCACCATAGTCCCTACCTTCGACTTGTGTGTACCCTTGGGCGACGAGACGTGCTTTGTTGCGAACCACTTGTCCATCTTCATCTTGGTTGTTGCAAAACACCCATTTGGTACCAATGATGTTGTGGTTGTTGTCGGGCTTCTCGACCAATGTCCAAACTTGGTTTCTCTCAAAATTATGTAGCTCTTCATGCATAGCGTTTATCCAATCCGGATCTTTCAATGCTTCTTCAACCTTCATAGGTTCAATGCTAGAGATGAATGAATAGTTTTCACAAAAGTTAGCTAAATGAGTTTTTGAGCGAGTGATTCTCCCAGTTTGTATATCATTGAGGATTTGCTCGACGGGATGATCTTTGGCAATTCTTGCTCGAACTCGTGAGAGCTTTTGCTTGGGTCTTCGTTGAACATCTTCTTCATCTTGTTCTTCTTCTTGGCCTTCTTCATTGTTGACATCGTCGTTCTCTTGTCGTGGTGGAGAAGGAGGTTGTTGATGTTCGTCTTGACGTATTTCCTCATTTTCTTCATATTGGTGTGTCCCACTTGTGGATGCTTCCGTGTCGATTCTTGGTTCACCTTGTCGTGAAGTAGAAGCTTCCACTTGGACAGATGAAGTACTCTCCTTCACCTCCGTTGGGCGAATTTTGCCAATGGACAAGTCCTGAATTGCTTCTGAAGGGTCTTTGTCTCCTACATCAATTGGCAATTGCTCTACTTGCGAGCCATTAGATTCATCAAACTTCACATCTACCGTCACTTCAACCTTTCGGGTGAAATTGTTGTAGACACGGTAAGTGTGAGAGTTTGAGCCATAACCAAGTAGAAAACCTTCATGAGACTTAGGAGCAAACTTTGAACGACGATGCTTGTCAAGAATGTAGCACTTTGAGCCAAATACTCGAAAGTATCCAACTTGGGGTTTGTTACCGGTGAGAAGCTCGTATGCCGTCTTGCCGAGTAGCTTGTGAAGATATAAGCGATTTGTTGCATGACAAGCTGTCTCAACCGCTTCTGCCCAAAAGTGCTTTGGCGTCTTGTATTCATCAAGCATCGTTCTTGCCATTTCGATGAGCGTCCGGTTCTTTCTCTCAACAACTCCATTTTGTTGAGGTGTGTACGTAGCCGAGAACTCGTGTGAAATCCCTTCTTCATCAAGAAAGGTGCCACATTTGCGTTCTTGAACTCCGTTCCGTTGTCACTCCGAACCTTCTTGATCTTCACATCAAACTGATTTTGGGCCTTCCTAGCGAAGTTTCTAAAGATCTTCTGGACCTGCGACTTGTCATTAATAAAGAACACCCACGTAAATCTTGAAAAATCATCAACTATAACTAGACCAAAAGAATTTCCACCGAGACTCTTGTAGGCGTTGGGACCAAAAAGATCCATGTGTAGTAGCTCGAGTGGCCTCCTTGTGGTCATGATGTTCTTCACGGGATGTCTTCCTCCAACCTGTTTACCTGCTTGACAAGCACTGCAAAGTCTATCCTTATCAAATATGACATCGTTAACTCCAAGGATATGATTTCCTTTAATAAGCTTGTCAAGGTTTCTCATGCCAACGTGACCTAGTCGTCTATGCCACAACCAACCTTTTGAGGATTTAGCAACAAAGCAAGTTTTAGGTTGTGCCTTTTTAGAGAAATCGACAATGTAAAGATCACCTCTACGCATACCCGTAAAGACCATTTTATGATTGTCTCGATGAAATACTTGGCAATCTACCTCAGTAAATAGGACATTCAAACCGAAATCAGCAAGTCTAGATACTGAAAGTAAGTTGTAGCCAAGAGATTCAACGAGCATGACATTTTGAATGGAACTATCATGTGAGATGGCCACCTTACCAAGGCCAACCACTTTACCCTTTGAATTATCACCAAAGGTGACATATTTTCGAGGGCCGTCATTTTCAGCAAGCTCACGAAACATCTCTTCATCTCCGGTCATATGATCAGTACATCCACTATCAAGAACCCATTCCTTTCCTCCTGATTCATATCCCCGAAGATTTGCCATAAGACCAAAATGTCTCATTGCATCATCAAGATCGAAGTCACTATCATCATCATCATAATATTCATGTCCATCATGATCTTGTGACTCATCATTTCCTAGAGAGGGTAATTCATTAGATAAATGATCATCAAGGTGGTCACTTTTATGAATTCTTATAGCTTTGAATATGATATCATTAATTATTCCAACATCTCCTTTAGCATACTTAAGATTGGTAAGTTCAAATAGACAATTACCAAAACTAGGATCACTAGAGTTCATCTTACTCAAGGCAATAGATTTATGGAGAATTTCATCCAAAGTTTTCAAGGAATGATCGGGAAATCGTTCCTCAAGAAATTTCCATATAGTATAGGCACAATTTTGAGTAGGCAAACTAGCAATCAAATTTTTGGGCAATCCTCTAATGATGAACTCAATAGTTCTAAGATTGCGAATCATGTCAATATCTTCATCTAGGGTAGGATGCAAAGGATCAATATGAGGTGCACAAGGGCTAGCAATATACTTGTTCAAATGGTATTGATTGAAGATTACAAGCATCTCATTTTTCCACTCATGAAAATACTCTCCATCAAGAATAGGCACTCTATGTCTAAGACTCCCTAATGTAGACACATCCATCTTCCTCCAATGGTGATGAAACCAAGGCAATGGAGACCTGGCTCTGATACCACTTGTAGGATCTAGAAGTAGATGTGTCTAGAGGGGGGTGATTAGACACTTAATGGTAAAGTTGCAATTTTTAAGCTTTTTTGGTTCAAGTGGAGTTTAGGCACAATTTCAACATACACAATACATATCAAGCAAGCATGCAAAGAGTATATGAGCAGCGGAATGTAAAGCATGCAACTTGCAAGAATGTAAAGGGAAGGATTTGGAGAAATCAAACGCAATTGGAGACACAGATGTTTTTCCCGTGTTTCGGATAGGTGGTGCTATCCTACATCCACGTTGATGGAGACTTCAACCCACAAAGGGTAACGGTTGCGAGAGTCCACACAGGGCTCCACCCACAAAGGGTAACGGTTGCGCGAGTCCACACAGGGCTCCACCCACGAAGGGTCCACGAAGAAGCAACCACCCACAAAGGGTCCACGAAGAAGCAACCTTGTCTATCCCACCATGGCCATCGCCCTCACAGGACTTGCCTCACTACCGGTAGATCTTCATGAAGTAGCCGATCTCCTTGCCCTTACAAACTCCTTGGTTCAACTCCACAATCTTGTCGGAGGCTCCCAAGTGACACCTAGCCAATCTAGGAGACACCACTCTCCAAGAAGTAACAAATGGTGTGTAGGTAATGAACTCCTTGCTCTTGTGCTTCAAATGATAGTCTCCCCAACACTCAACTCTCTCTCATAGGATTTGGATTTGGTGGAAAGAAGATTTGAGTGGAAAGAAACTTGGGGAAGGCTAGAGATCAAGATTCATATGGTAGGAATGGAATATCTTGGTCTCAACACATGAGTAGATGGTTCTCTCTCAGAACAAATGAGTTGGAATGATGTGTGTGTTCTGATGGCTCTCTCACTGAATGAGAAAGAGGTGGAGGGGTATATATAGCCTCCACACAAAATCCAACCGTTACACACAGTTTTCCAATCTCGGTGGGACCGAATCAACAAACTCGGTCGGACCGAAAAGGTAAACCTAGTGACCGTTAGAGATTTCGGTGGGACCGACTTGATCAACTCGGTGGGACCGATGTGCTAGGGTTAGGGTAAATCCAAAAATCGGTTTGACCGATTACTCAAACTCGGTGGGACCGATTTGGGTAATAAGTGAAACTGAGATTTGGCCAAGCAAACTCGGTGGAACCAATTGCATATCTCGGTGGGATCGAGAATATTGCAATGGGTAACATAGAGTTTGCAAGCCCATCTCGGTGAGACCGAGATCCCATCGGTGAGACCGAACTGATTAGGGTTTGGCAGTGGTTTATGACAAGTGAAACTCCGTGGCGCCGGATAGGAAGAATCGGTAGGACCGAGTTTGGCTTAGGGTTTAGGTCATATGTGGAAGTGGGAAAGTAGCTGAGGGTTTTGGAGCATATCACTAAGCACATGAAGCAAGAGGCTCATTAAGCAACACCTCATCCCTCCTTGATAGTATTGGCTTTTCCTAAAGACTCAATGTGATCTTGGATCACTAAAATGTAAAATGAGGAGTCTTGAGCTTGAAGCTTTAGCCAATCCTTTGTCCTTAGCATCTTGAAGGAGTTCCCACAACCTTTAGTCCACGCCCCTCCATTGTTGAACTTATCTGAAACATGCTAGATCGAAATGTTAGTCCAACAAGAGATATGTTGTCATCAATTATCAAAACCACCTAGGGAGCACTTGTGCTTTCAGAGACGTATCAGCATCCCCAAGCTTAATTCCTGCTCGTCCTCGAGTAGGTAGATGATAAAAGAAATAATTTATGAAGTGTGAATGCTAGCAAGTGCTTAAGTTTGATCAATGATAGTTTCAATCACTTGTTATAGCATCATTATATATAATAACAATAGCTCAACTCATAAAACTTCTCATGATCAAGTAACAAGCTATTCACATGCTAAAGTATAGATCATAAACTTTCTTGAAAACTAACAAACCGTGCTCTTAGTCATCAAACAATTGCAATTCATATTATTTCCAGGAAAGGTCTATGTCAGAGCTTTGATTCAGCAAACTTCACATACTCAACTATCATTTAATCTTTCACGATTGCTAACACTCATGTGATATTTATGGGTTCAAAGTTTTAATCAGACACAGAGAAATATAGGGGCTTATAGTTTCGCCTCCCAACCTTTTACCTCAAGGGTAATGTCAACAATAATAATTTATGAAAACCTACATCCAAGTAATATATATATATACATACAGGACAGGGCTATTCTGTTACTAGTAACAGAATAATATTCTGTTACCCTCGGTCCCTATAAGGGTGCGACGCGCACACCAGTAGAATCTCCCCGACCCGCCCTCAACCTACCCGCCTCCTTCCGCCGGAGGCAGTCGTCGCGGGCGAGCGAGCGATGGCGGTAGCCGGAGCGAGGGAGCCCGTGGCGCCGTGACGGGTCGCTCCTCTGACCCACGTGCTGCCGCCGGCTGGCCGTCTGCACGCCTCCCCGCCGACGGGCTCGCCGGCACCTCCCCACGCGCCTTCCCTCCGACGGGCGCCGACCCCTTCCCGCGCACCTCCCCGTCGACGGGTGCCGGATCCTCCCCGCTTGCCCCCCTCCGACGAGCTCGCCGGCCCGTCCCCGGCTCCGGTGGCTGCCGCGCGCCATCCCAGCCTTCCTCTGCCGCCGTGCACCGCCATCCCCACCCGACGGGGCCGTGATCCACCGCCTCCTGCCTCGCTCCGTCACCGGGGCTCCTTCTCCGGGGCAGTGATCCCCGCAAGACGCTGCATCAATGGCGCCGCCTCCCAAGAACATGCCAGTACGCCGACCACGAGAGGAAGAAGAAGAAGTTCAACAACCATCGATGCAAGTTCAACTTGAGGTAATGTCTACACAATAAGTTCAATGATACATAAACTAGGAGTACTTCTAGTGTAGTTGCATAAGTTATAGATGAACAAAAGAGAAGACATGCATCAGTTTTATATATATGCATATCCATACATCTCTGAAGTTCAATGTTCAGTTTACAAGCAGTGCTAAAAGACAGTACATCAGTACATCAGTGTGTAACATGTACGGTTATACTATTTGACTGAAAATGGAACCAGATACAAAATAGAGAACAACAGTTTAAATAACAACCATCGATGCAAGTTCAACTTGTACAATGCCTTCAGTGCATGACATGTTACCCATAGCATGTATACGAGAAAAATGCAGAAAAGATTAATCCCAAAACTGTTGAATATCATTGCAGAAGCGAGCAAGGCGGTGCACGCAGCAAGCGTTTGATGAGCCAAGCAGATATGGGGCACCACCTGGTTGGGTAACACCAGAAATACCACCTGGATACTTCAACAATACAGACAGATTTCAAGATACACCGGAATCATTAGAAGCACGTACAAGTTCTTCTATGCAGCAAACACCAATATCTGGGAATACAAGCTATGTCACTCATGGGTTGCAACAAGGCCAGCAATATCCCCAACAATAAATGTTTTCCTTCCCTAACGCATGCAGAAAGCCAATGACAGGAAGCCGTGGATGGGTTGCAACAAGGCTTCCACCAGTCGCTCCGTCAACATCAATCATCCGTGCTGCAAAAGCGGTTGCGACGGGAAGACCAGACCAAAGAGACAGAAATTTTGGCCGCTCTAGAAGGTTCCAAAGTACAAGATATGAGCCATATGGACAGGAGCAACCTCACAACGAATCTGAGGGGAGACGGCCGTACAATGAGAGACGGAGACCTTCGTCAACATTGCTCCCTCCAAGAGATGCATTGCTGCATGTGCCAAGGGTGACACCACCCGCGCCCATACACCAGGGTGAACAGCAAACACCGGAGGCAGCACAGAGCTATACACATGTAAGTATCCACATTCAGGAAAAAAACCATACAAGAACAGTCCATACCATGGTACTGTGACCACCCCATCTAAACATTTTCATAACTGCGTTTTTGTTTGCTCACTGTTGTGTGCAGCCACCTAACATTGAAGCTTATGTTCTGCCAAGGCTAGAGATGCGCTTTGAAACTTTTGAAGAAGCAAAGAACTTCTTTAACCTCTATGCGAAGCACACGGGTTTTGCTATCAGGGAAGGCTCCAAGTTTAAGACCAGAGCCTACCTTTATTGCACGTGCTATGGAGTCTATCATTCGAAGGTGTCTGAAGCAAATAGACAGCAGAACAAAACAACAGCCAGGACTAACTGTGGGGCTAAAATGAGGCTGAAGATTGAAAAGGATGGAACACTTGTCATAAAAGAGGTAGTCTAGGAACACAACCACAGGCTACAGCTCACTTTTGCAAATGCTTGTCTTCTTGCACTCCCACAAAAACTTTGACAAAACAATCTTGGAGTACGTCAAGTACCTGCAGTTCAAAGGCATTGAACACGCGCAAATCATGAGCATACTGGGCGGTGATGACCCTCGTAGCTACTTCCTCGAAATGAATGCCAAAGACCTGATTAACCTGTAAGTACAAACTTGTTCTCCTCCCATAAACCGCCTATGTCTTTTTTCCTCTGTTAGTACAAACATATTACGCAACGCATGACCTGACGCCAGTTCAACATGCATTTTTGAATGACTGTTCACTTTTAATATGCAGGAAAGCAAAAAATTCAAGGATGGATGATGTGGACGATGTCCTAAAGACTGTCAACTTCTTTAGGGAGATGAAAGCTATAAACAGGGAATTCTTCTGTGACATGCAACTCGATGAGTCCGACAGAGTTAAGAACATATTCTGGGCGAATGCAAGCTGCCGAGTGGCCTATCAGGACTTCGGTGACTGCCACAAATAAGACCAACAAGTACCATATGCCACTTGTGGTGTTTGTAGGTACTAAGAACCACTTCCAGACTACATTCTTTGGTTTCGCCCTGATAAGAGATGAGGATGCAGAATCATTCAGATGGTTGTTCAAGACATTTTAAGGTGCATGAGAGGGAAGGCTCCTACATGCATCCTCACAGGTACAACCGCGAAAACCACCCCCAACCACCACCACCACCCCCTTCCCCCAAAAAACTAAAAGGAAAATAACACGCTAAAAAATGTTTGTGTCAGTTCTATTTGTATATATGCACCAACATATGCTGACCACTCCACATCTATTTTCTCATTACCAGACCAGTGCCCGACAATGGCTTTGGCGATACCACAAGTTTTCAAGAACACAGTACACAAGCTGTGCCGCTGGCACATTATGAAGAAGTACAGGGAACACCTCGCATACCTGTACTACCTTCACGAAGACTTCAAAGAAGAATTCGCATCAATCCTCAACAGGCCCCTCATGCCAACTGAGTTTGAGGATGCCTGGAAAGGACTCATCGATAGGTACAACCTCCATGATGATGCCACGATGCTGGCCATGTGGAATGAGCGTGAGAAATGGATATCAACCTACTTCAAAGAAATTTTCTGCGCCAAAATGACATCCACATAGCAAAGTGAGAGCATGAACTATGTGCTCAAGAAGAACTTTGTAAGTGAGAGACAAAACCTACACCGGTTTGTCAGCCAGGTAAACTCCTGCGTCAAAACTAGGAGGCAGACAGAGAACCAAGAGACAATGGGTAACATGGTATAGCTCTATCACCTGTCGTGACACAAAAAATGCTTACTAAAGTAAAACTTTATTAGTTAGACAAGTTTTTGCTGCGAGAAAACTAAAAATTTGGTCATCATTCTTGCATGTGTAGAAGGAACAAAACACGCTGACCTTCTATGGGTTTGACACCCAGATGGCAAAGGTTTACTCGCGAGCTGTGTACAACGAGATCAGAAAAAGGCTAAAACTGAGCACACTCTTCACGATGACAGAGACAGAAGAGCCCACAAAGTACCTTGTGTGCTACAACAACCCGCAAAAACTGTCTGCATGGTCTCAGCACGCGTTCCAGGTGGTTGGAGACCCTGTGGGAGAAACATATGAGTGCGAGTGCAGGCTATGGGACCACACAGGTGAGGACTGCAAAAAAAAGATGTTACATACTGCACTACTTTATTTGCAAAGCTTTTGTTCGAATGAAATGACAAAATACATGCACCTCTTCCAAAAACAAAATACAGGTCTTTTCTACGTGTATGTCATGTGCATGATGTAGACAATTAAGGCTCCTAGCGTTCCAGAGAAATATATCCTCAGGAGATACACCAAACGCCCGAACATCCAGCCAACATTCGACAGAAATGAGTTGAGGACAGTAGCGTCAAACAAGGCATCCCAATACTGCATGGAAAGCTCACTGCCGACGCTCAACATGAGGGTGCACAGAAAAAGTTTGAGAAGCCAAGAGTAAATGTCGAGGTCGCGGGTCGTCATGGACAAACTTGAACAAGAACTCGATGCAATGCATTCTGCTGAAAATGGAGGTGTGGCGGACAATGATGCCATTGAGAAGGATATTGCTGCAATGTTATCTGAGATGAATCATATGGGAGTTGTTGACCCGTTCGACAACGAGGAAGAGGAGCAGCAGCAACCAGAGCTTGCCCATGTGCACACTCAAGATCACCAACAAGCTCACATGCGAGATTATGAGCTTGATGGTGCTGTAGGCGAACGACATGACAACAACACATCCTACCAGCAACACCAGGAAAGAGTGATTAAACCACCCATATTCTCAAACACAAAGGGGAGGAAGAGCAAGACGCAGGCAGCGAAAGCAGTGAAAGCAGAAGCCAAAAAGCCGCCACGCCCCATCAAGCGTGTGGAATTTGGCCCGGACGGAAAACCTCTCGGGATAAGGGCATGCGGATTCTGCAACGTCGTGAGCAACCATTACTACCGCACATGCCCACTCCGCACAGATGGCACTGCCAACAAGCACAAGTAGATTGGAGCCACCCAGGTTTCTACCAATGGAGACAACACACATAACAGCTACACTTGCCGCAAGTGTGGCGGAACTGACGGGCATAATGCCCGCACGTGCAAAGTGGGCAAGGAGGTCATTGGCGCTGAACAAACACATGGCAAGGTGCAGAGTTCTAAAAAATCGAATGAAGACGATGAAGAAGAAGAGTTTGACGAGAATGACGACCAATCAGACGAAGACAATGAAGAAGACACTGTCGGGGACGAGGAAACTGAGACTGACGATGAAGTTGCCAAGGCTCAACCAGGAAAGGGCGCCGGCAAGGCACAACATTCGGGGCCAGTTAGGAGAAGCTCAAGGTTGAACAACTAAACAATACATAGTGGTCTTCAGTTGCCTTGGCACACAAATGAGGAAACATTTCAGAAACACTGTCATTACCAAAACTTATTTAGCTTTATCGTCGATTTCTCGATCAGTACTATAGTTAAGATATAATTTTTGATTTGTGCCCGCTGAACCAGTGACATTATTATGTAAACCAATTGATGATCCTTTTGAATGCAGTCAGAAATACATTTGAAAAAACTTATCTGGATTTACCTGACGCAAACGCTACTGTCGACCAGTAACTCAACAGCAAAAAAATGTCCAAGGAAAACTTAAACTCCTATAGTACATCAGTACTGATAGTTCTGAGTCGTCAGTACAAAGACAGAGTACACATCCGTACTGATATAATTTGTGATTTGTGCCCGCTAGAGCAGTCACATTATTACGTAAAACATTTCATAATCCTTTTGAATGTAGTCACAAAATACATTTGTACTGACAAAAAACACTACTATCGACCAGTCGTCAGTACAAAGGCGGAGTAAAACAAACACACCCGTGAACACCTAAAAAAACATCGTTTTGAAAAAAAACAAAGCTATGTCTGCTTCTGCCAGTCCCAATTCAGAAAGACCACCAGTACATAAAAATAATTACCTTAAACAAAAATGCGAATATAATACATTCTGTACTGATGAAAAATCTAATTTATCTGTAAAAAATACTCAGAGATTATCTTGATATAAACAATCCTTTAAAAAATACAAAAATTGTTTTAAAAAACATTAGCATCACACATAGTGTCATTGGTATTTGGTAAGTTCAATTACACTTCAATCACCAGTCCAAGTACCACAGTAGAGGAGTACAGACCTCCATCATCACCAACCCTGACATATGCAAGTGGGATGAGCAGCCAATAAGTACAGCTTGACAAGACAAATCAGTGCGACAGTAAAATGTCGTCATCACCACCCTTGAGACGTGCAAGTGGGATTTAGCAGGTCATAAGTACAGCTTGACAAGACTAGTAAGTGCAGTAGTAAAAACCATTGTACTTGGACGGTTACTTCTTCCAGGCCACCACCCGCGCCACCCATTGAGCGGTTGCCACAACGGACTGCAAATGGTGACCCCACGCCACTACACCCACTACACCCACGCCCCCGACGAACCGCCTCCCACAAATCCCCATCAACTCACTGCAAAAAATCCCATTCTCTTCCATCTCTCGATCATCCCCACAAACAACCATTGCCCTTCCATATCCCCTGCACACAAACCACAAACTTCTCTCTCACAAGACCAGACAAGGCCGACGAGGTGATCTCCAGGCTCTGGAGGAAGGCTGGCGGCATGGTTCGTAGGATCGTCGGTGTTGGTGTGCACTACACCAACGGAGATGAACCTCCCCAGATGGCAGCAGTCCTGCAGTTGTGTGTCGACGACCTCTGCTTGGTATACCACATCGCAGCGGCCACAAAATGGTGAGCCATCCTACTCATTTGCCCTGTTTTGGTTTATCTGTTTTATTAGTACTATATCCTGAAAATTTCACCAGACTTGTTTCCCAACTAGATGTACTAGTGTGGCTTCTGAAAAGTGGATGCACTACTGCATTTTCTCAAGTAGATACACTATAAAATGTATTTTTGAACCTGATGCACCAGATTACTATTTGGAAAATCTTGCGGAAGATTAATTTCTGAAGTTGACTGACTAGTCTAGTTTCTGAACTTGATCCAATAGTGTAGTTTATGTACTCAATATATTAAAAAGATGTTTCTGAACTTGATGTAGTGAAGTATTTTCTGAATTTGATCTAATGTTATTCTCATAAGAACAAAAACTAAGGACTTGGTGAAGCACTGTTTATGTGTTATCCTATTCAACAAAAGTAAACTAAACTAGTACCAAAGCAGAACATACAACATTGACTGAAACTATGTATAATCCAAAAAAGAAGAATAACATGGTGTACTTAATTTAATTTCAGAACTTTGTTTACTAGTTTATGAAGAACATTCATCCATTATTTATGCTACATAAACATATACTTAAAATGGATTCATCGCTTGTAAGACAAAACAAAAATGAATAATTCAAACATCAAAAGTAATGCTGATTTTCAAAAATGTCTCTCCCCTTGCAGGCCCAAGCGCCTGAATGAGTTGCTGCAGCATAAGAAGTTGTTCACATTTGCCGGTTTCAGCATTGAAAGCGAGAAAGAGAAGTTGAAGTTGTCCGGTTTGGAGATCAACCCCAACAAGTTCATCGACATTCAGCGCAAGTGGAGAGTACCATACACCAGAAAAGAGTATGACTCCTTGACTGATGTTGGAGCCAGCGTCATCCATCCATTCTACAAAGGCATGAAGAAGAACATCAACACGCAGGAAGACTACAAACTGTGGGGGACCAGCCCGCTACCAGACAACCTCATCGAGTACGTAGGAGTGGATGCATACGCCACGTACAAGGCATGGAGCATGATCGACTACATCATAGATGGTTTGGAAATTGCAAAATATCGGGAGGCTGAGAATTACTACGACCAACCCTATTGCCCCTATGCGGGATGAAGATACATCAGAGCCTGCCTTCGTTTTACTTTCGCTTGTGCTTGCCTTTTATCTTGTTGTTTCAAATTAGTAGTTTGCTCTTGTTGGGTTGAACCAGTATGATTATGTCATGCTTGTCATTATTGAACTAGTTTGTTTATGTCATCAAGTACAATGTTTTGCTTATCTCATTATATAAGTTTGGTAGCTTCGTATGTTGTTAATCCATCATTTCAAATTCAAAAAGTAGCTTCTGAATAGAACTTTGTAGCTACTCTAAAGTACTAGTTATGATGCAACTAATCACACAACGTTGCTCTATGTCTAGTTTCGATTTAGTATTATATATAAACATAACGTTGAGAACAATCAGCACAATTTGAGTTGCTTAACAACGCTTCAAAAGTTGAAGCAAAAAATTCTTAGTACTCCATCTAGTGTTCTCATTCATATGTAGCTGCTAGATAATTAACAAGTACTACAAAACAGAAAAAGTTAAGAAAGCATCAGCACACACTTATGTTGGTCGCTTGCAGATTAAGAATCACAGTACTAGTACACTTGATCGGACAGTACATACTTACTGCAATAAAAAGTACATACAAGCATCAGTACGTAAGCGCTACTATGAATGGACTATCAGTACAACTTAATCTAAATGCAAGTACATCTTAAAATTACACTTACACAAAACTTACAAGAACTAGAACAAAAAGTTTCAGTCCAAGTTACTGCTGGAGTCAAGTACTAGATTCAAACAAACAAAAAAAATAAAAAACTGATCGCCCAAGGTCAGGCGCAGGCCCTGACGCTGCTAGATACTTGAACTCGAGCCCATAGGCGAATTCCTAGTAATCCGCACAATGCAGGGCCCACCGATCAGGGCCCACAGGTCAAGAGAGAGAGAGCGAGCGCCGTGTATAAGAGCTCAGGTAAGTATTCAGAGGAGTTCGACCAGTGAGCCTCGGCTGCGCTTATAAACAGGTTCGGAGCCCCCTCGACTAGCGAGGTGGGACTAAACCCAGAGCGCATGCGCACGCCGCACTGCACAGCCGCACGGACGAGCTATCTGGGCCGGAAAACGGCCCAATAGCCTGAATCGTTTACAAACACCACACCAAATAAGCCCAGTTAAACAAACCAGAGCGCAAGGCAAAAAATAGAAACTACAAGAAAAATGTTTGAAACTAAAAATATATAAACTACAATGAACCTCTAAAAAGAAGAAAACTGAATAGCCTATCTGTTAAATGTACATAATTTAAAAAACCGAATTAAATATTACTTTCAAGTTCAACTACTAAAATGCAAAAAGTTCAAACATATAATGTTTGTCAGTTATGCTAAATATCTTATTACATAAAATCTGACAAGTTCAACTACTAAAAATGCAAAAAGTTCAAACATATAATGTTTGTCAATTATGCTAAATTTCTTATTTATATAAAATCTGACAAGTTCAACTACTAAAATGCAAAAAGTTCGAATAGAATTTATTTGTCAATTTTGCTAAATTTCTAATTTATATAAAATTTGTACACACCTCAACAAACGGTCGGGTCGTAAAATAATCTCAATCCCCTCAAGACATCGAAAAAACCCAAAAAAACTCAGTTCAATCATACATATGACATAAGTACTAAAAAAAGCAGGATCAGTCAGGCCACTCACACCACTACGACACCAAATTTCAAAACCGCACGCCGTATGAAATTACATTTCAGTTCACACAGCACTAAACCATAAGTGCACTAAAATGAGAATACAAAAACTATAAAGGCCTGACTTTGGTAAGTACAGATGAAAATAAAATAAGTACCAGTTTTGAGAAACAACTCCCGGGGCACTGAAAAATGTCTTCAGATAAACTAGTCTATAAAACTTTAGTGGAAAAACAAATACTTAACATCCTCAGGGAAAAACATCACAAAGCATACGTCACCTAAACAGTCCAAAATGTCGTCATCACCACCCCTGAGACGTGCAAGTGGGATTTAGCAGGTCATAAATACAGCTTGACAAGACAAGTCAGTGCAACAGTAAAACCATTTGAATTGGACGGTTGCCTCTTCAAGGCCACCACCCGCGCCACCCACTGAGCGGTTGCCACAAGGGACTGCAAACGGGCACCCCCATGACGACCACACCCACGCCCCTGACGAACCGCCTCCCACACATCCCCGTCGACGCACTGCAAAATACCCCATCGTCTTCCATCTCTGCCTCATTCCCAGAAACCACCATTGCCGCTTCAATCTCCACTGCACACAAAACACAAACTTCTCTCTCCCAAGCCCACAGTCGCCGCAGGAAGGCGATGGCGGACGAACCATCCACCAAGCGTCATCATGGCGAGCCGTCGGACAAGAGCAGCGACCTCATCGACGTTCACGTCCCCGGTGAGAAGCACGAGTACATAAGAACCCTCACAGGGGTTGAGCTCCACGGCAAAGAGACGCTGGAGATCGTCTGCACCAGCGAACCAGACAAGGCCGACGAGGTGATGAGCAGGCTCAGGATGAAGGGCGGCGGCTTGTATCCGAGCTTCATCGGAGTTGATGTGGAGTTCACCAGGGATGATGAACCTCCACAGATGGCGGCAGACCTGCAGTTGTGCATCGAGGAACTCGGCTTGGTTTACCACATCGCAGCAGCCACAAAATGGTAACCCATAGTATTGTTCATTCATCTGTTGTACTAGTACTACTCACTAGAAACTTCATTAAACTAGTTTCCCAACTAGATGAACTACTATACTTTGTGAAGTGTATGCACGAGTACATGTTTCTCAACTTACATGCAATTCTGAAACTGTGAAGTGGATTGTTTCACCAGATTAGCATCTGAAAAAAATGTTTATAGAATTCTGAACTTGATGCACCAAATTAATTTCTGAAAATGATGTGCTAGCATAGATTATGATCTTGATGCACTAGTATAGTTATATAGAATTGATGTATTAAAAGATGTTTGGTGAAGTGGTATAGGTCCATATCTTGATGCACATGTTTCTCAAATCAATTCCTGAACTTCATATAGAATTGATGCACAAAGATGTATCAAGCACTGGTATAGGTCTTTTATTCAACCAAAAAAGAAAACTAAACTTGAATCAAGCAGCACATATATCATTGAATCTATTAAAATGATTCTTGAATTTGGTGAAGCATTTGGTGAAGCACTCAAGACAGCAAAAAAGAAAAATAACATGGTGTGGTTGAATTTAATTTCAGGACATTGTGTACTAGTTTCTGGACTACATTCATCCATGACTTATACTATATAGCATCTATCTCATGGATTATCACTTTCAAAAACAAAAAACAGAAGAATTAAATATTCAAAAAAGAACACTAACCTTCAATGTGTGTCTCCCCCCTTGCAGGCCCAAGCGCCTCAAACAGTTCCTGCAGGAGGAGAAATTGTACACATTTGTCGGTTTCAGCATTGGAGGCGACAAGCGGATGCTGAACAGGTCTGGTTTGGAGATCAACCCCAACAACTTCGTCGACATGCAGCACAAGTGGAAAGATCCACACACCACCAAATACTTCAACTCCTTGGCCGATGTTGCAGGCGGCGTCATCCACCCATCCTACAAAGGCATGAAGAATAAGATGGACAAGGGAGAACACAAAAAGTGGGGGACCAGCCCGCTGCCAGACAACCTCATCACGTACACAGGAATAGATGCGTACGCCACATACAAGTCATGGAAGAACATCGACAACATCGTGACAGGTTGGGATATTTCAGAAGAGCAGGAAGCTGACCCCTACTACCACTGCAACTTCGCGGGATGAGGATGCATGAAAGTCTGCATTCGTGTTGCTCGCACTTTTGCCTGTCCTTAATATTGTTGTTTCAGATTTGTAGTTTGCTTTTGTTATGTTGAACCAGCTACCTTATGTTATGTGTGTCAGGGTTTGCACAAGTTTGCCTATTTATATCACGTACATCGTTTGCTTATGTCAGTCAACAAGTTTGCTAGCTTCCTATTTTTGTTCATCCATCATTTGAAGTTGAAGTAGGTTGAAGTTGAAACTAGTCATGCAGAAACAAAAAATCATACATGGATATTTTCACAAAAAAACAAAAACAGTGGCAGACTAACTAAGGACAACAGCAAAATAGTAGAATTGGACGCTCAGTACAGCTTAGACATTTATGGTAGTACTATCACACTAAGAAAATTCAGTTTTTAGTTTCAGAAGAACACTAAAAAGACTAAGTTTCAGCCGAGGACTACTAACAACATCGTGCAAATAGTAGTTAGAAATTTACTAAGTACTGCAACAGGAAAAGCAAAGAACAATCAGTACACATTTCCAAGCCACTAGCATGCTAGGACTGAGAGTTCTGGTACACTTGAACAAACGGTACATTCATTCTACAAAATATAAAAAGGAATGGGAAGCTTCAGTTCACATTCCATAAAACATTGACACACTCAAGAATAACACTAATAGTACAACTGAAATGTCAGTACAACTTAGTCTGTAAGGCAAGTACTATGATTATACAAAACATTGCCTTGAGAAGAACCACAGCCTAGAAAATAGGTCCCCCCGGAGACATATTTAAATGTAGCTAATTTAAACCAGTATTTAAATTTTACTATGAAGTTCAACTACTACAATTCAAAGAAGTTCAAACAAAATCTGGCTAGAGATGACGTAGCTACTTGGTCGTAAATAAGTTCAATCACAAAAAAAACTTCAGTTCTAATACATTATATGAAATCAGTTCTACATAACAAGGAAGCGTCACTCCACTCACGCTAGATCCACAAGTGCCATCGTGACACCAAAATTTTAAAAGCCTAATGCTGAACGACATTACAATTCAGTACCAACATAACTATACTATAAGTATAGGAAAAAGAGGGTACATAAACTATAAAGGTCCAACCTAGGTTGGGACAGATGAAAAATAAATGATAAATCTCACTTTTCCCAGCAACAACTCGCAATGAACTTGGGAAGGCGTGTTTTCAGTTCAACTAGTTTACAAGACTTCAGTAGTAAAAATAGAACTTAACCAGAACGAATTCCCAATGAAACATACACAAGTGATATATCACACAACTATCAAAAATCAAAGACATCCAAAACACTACAATCAAAGCCTACAATGCTTTCAAGAGATATATCACACAACTATCCATTTCACTACACGAATGATGACCATTTCTTCTATGCACCAGGAGCCAAAGGCTGAAACTCCTTGGGAAGCTCCGTCACCAGAAGCTGGTTATTCCGGTTGAACACAACTCTATACAGATCCTCAGCCTTCCAATCAACAATACGAGGCTACAAAGCAATGAAACAAATTATCAAGAAAATCATGACACATTAAAAAGAAGAACACACAATCAGCCAAAACACGGAAAAGTGAAAAGCTCAACTAGAACCCACATCTTTAACTCGAATGTTCCCAACGATCTTTTCACCATAATAGGATCCTGCATACTTCAAAGTATAATGGCCACATTCATTCGCCCCTTGAAGTGGAACCTTCACAAATGTTGGTTTCTTTGCAAAAAGCTCCCATTTGGGCAGCTTACTTGCATTGTACTGAGCATCACCATACACATCCTTCATTACTTGGACCATCCTGGAGATCTGTAAGAAAAGAAAAGAAACCACACATTTTTAGGTCTAAGAAAAAAGCAGAAACAAAGATGCAAAAAAATTAATCCAGTACAGATAATAAATGTCACTCACAATCTTCTCGCAGTCTTTATGATAGGTGTTCTTTGAAGGACGATGGTTCTTCGGATAAGGTAAAGGGTCAAGTTTGTCGATGCTACTTCGGTACCGATTCATGACATATAAGGAAAAGTGGTTCACTTTCTTATCCTTTGGTAAAACCATAGGCTTGAATAGAGGCATCATGATCTAAAAAAAATGACCAAAAAAGAGATGTTAAATATTCAAAATAAAAACCAGCATGGCAACAAACAAATAAAACCAAAAATCAGCTAGTAGATCTCACAAGGTCGGCACTGAGCAAGTCTTCATTATCTTTAACATAGCTCTTGAAATCTCTCACTGCACTCTTCACATTAAACTCTTTATTTTCATCACCGTAAAACGTACAGTCAAGCACAACCTGCAAAAAAAGCCAAAAAAGAAATACACAGGGGGAAAGGATAAACAAAGCAAGGTATTATCAAAACTCGTAAAAGAAAATAGGCGTTCTTGTCTAAGAGAAACAAATGATCTGGTTGGTTACCATGATGAAATATGGACTCAGCAATACCCTTTTCCCAGACGCAAAATCAACATTTCTATCGGGATCTTTCTTCCAATCATCAATAAGGAAGTCCATTACATCACCCTCCATCATTTGCCTAGGTGCAAAAACTTCCCAGATGTGTTTCCCAGTGAAGCTGCTTACGCTACCATCAGGCTGAGGTATCATTGAGAATGTATTGCTGCAGCACGGACAAGAACAAAAAGCAGGGGAAGCAAAGATAAGGCATTCATAGCAGTTCAAGTTGTATAAAAAGTAACAGTTCAGGTCATATCTATCTAGTAGTTACAAACAAAAGAGGAAAAGAAGATGAAACGTAATGAGGGATACTCACTTGGCATACTTCTCACATGCTTCATCGCTAAGCAACAGATTATACAACTTGCGAGCCTTGTCCAGGTGAGGGAATCTATGAGGCTAAAGCTGCTGCACAGGGGAGCAAAACTTTATAGGAGCTCTGGGTGCACGCTTCGTGCTTGTAACATTGCCAGAATCCAAAGCAGGATCCTTCCTAGCACCACCAGCTCTGTGAGCCACTATTCCAGCAAGTGGGGATAAACCCTTGGCAGCAGTAGTGCTCCTAGTGACTCTTCCCATGCCAGCAATCTTGTCAAACGCATCATCATCGATGTCTATCAATTCCACAATGGGATTCTTGGGTGTAGAGGGGCTCTCTGCACAAGCAGCCATAGAACCTTTCAGAGCTCCCAACCGCCCCTTAAGAACACTAGACCTTGTCTTTTCTGGAGAATGCCACTGGCTAAGATCAATAGATACACGCTCGAGCTCCAAGAACTGGCTGCCAAAGATCCTGTAGTCATGCTTATTAAGATCCAGCCACTCACCTGCAAAAATAAAGAAAAGAAAAGAAAGCATCAAGGGTAAAGTTCAAATACACAAATCATGAGAGTACCAATCAAAGAAGTACAAGTTGCAAAAAATTACAAAAGGTCATGCATTACGTACAGGGTTTGATGCCAAACAAACCATGGAAGTCAACATCAAACACATCGCTAGTTACGCAGGTGTACAGAAAAGTCTTCCTAATGTCAAGAATGTCTTCGTGGATGTAATCTAACATTTCAATCACACCATCCTCCCGGCAATGATAGCTCTTGCAGCTTTGTAGCATAAAGAATCCACAATCATGCCTGTTAACAAAAGAAAAAATAGAATGGGTACATCACAAATCCGAAAAGACAGTAACACCACCCTCCAAGCAACAAAAACAACTAACAAAAACTCATTAAAAACGGATACTCACGTGTTTTTCTGCTGCGGCACCCGCACAAACTCGCAAGAGAAACCATCAATATGCGCCGGCGAGAACGGTTTCGCTTGTCTACACTAGACTCCCTCCAAACCTTCTTTATGTTATCTGTCATATTCCTTAAGAATCTAACTGCATCAGTCCAGGTTTCATCGCGCAGTGAATCAAGACACTCAAAACGACGGAACCTCAAATTCAGAACAATCAAGCACCAATGCCCAGATTCTTCTCTAGGCTTCATGGTAGCCGCAATGGACGGCAGATCAAAAGAAGGGAAGAGAAGCTGACAAAAAATCATAGAGGAAAAATGAATTTAACAAAACATAATGAAACAAAAAATTCAGCCTCCAAACAATAAAATAAAAGAAGAAAAGTGAAATTCTGAAGTACAAACAAAAAAATAAGATAATCATAAGTTGTAATTGAGTAAGCAAAACACTACAAAAAAATATATGCTACTCTAGTTAAAATTGCAACAAACATATCAGTTCAATTTCCTTGCGACAATAAGTTCAGCTTCACACAAAAGAAGCACACATCATTTATAAGTGCATGGCTAAAAGCAGGCTGCTCAAGTTCTTTCCACCACCTCCTAAACTTGCAAGAAAAACATGATAGTTCTAGTTCATGAGTACAAAGAGTACAAGTTCACCTACTTGGTCAAAACCATCAGCGCACGATCTCGTAAACCAATTTAGCACATTGAAATCAATATTTCCATCACGGATCTTGGTCTGTTGTACAAAAAGAACAACAACAGTTAGAAAATTGGCAAAAACAAGTTATCATCCTGTCTACAAAAGCAAAATACTCACCGTCACCCATCTGGGAACTATCAACTTGTCAGTGTCTCGGTACTTCTAACGTAGAGAATATAAAACAATGTCAGCACTGTCTGAGTTGAGCATGCCAGTGGGGACAAACGCTTTAGCAATAGAACTGACGGTGTCCTGGACTAGGGGGTACTCACCACGTCATCTCCCGATCTGCTAGATTGGGACAAGGACCCCCATGGCCATATACTCATGGGCCAGTTCGGGCAGTTGCCACATACATGGAAGATTCCACAAGACTTGGTGATCAAGACAAGGACTCCTCCCCACCGGCGTATTCGGCTAGGACTCTTGTTATCCTAGGCCTCTGGTGCATTATATAAACCGAGGCCAGGCTAGTCGATAGATCATATACAACAATCATACCATAGGCTAGCTTCTAGGGTTTTAGCCTCTATGATCTCGTGGTAGATCAACTCTTGTACTACCCATATCATCAATATTAATCAAGCAGGACGTAGGGTTTTACCTCCATCAAGAGGGCCCGAACCTGGGTAAAACATTGTGTCCCTTGCCTCTTGTTGCCATCGATCCTAGACGCACAGTTCGGGACCCCCTACCCGAGATACGTCGGTTTTGACACCAACATTGGTGCTTTCATTGAGAGTTCCGTTGTGTGATCGGCAAAAGGATCGATGGCTCGTCTACAGGTCAACTGCGATGCCGGCATCTTCGTCGCCGGCTCGACTGGTCGCCTTGGCTCGACCGAGGACCGTGCTCCATCTCCGATCGTCATGTTCGGACGAGGACCTTCATCAACATCAACTCGGATCTCTATCAAGATCATGGAGGAATCATCCATGGAGCTCGGGGGCTCAACGTCAACATTGTCGTCGGGCGACCGTACTGTTTTTCCGAACAACAAACTTGTATCTACTTCCACCACCTCTTAGAGGATCGCTTTGATGATTCCTTTGGTGAATTGTGCGGAATTGAGTCTACAACAACCATGCAAAATTTCGTCGAGTTCCGATGGAGGAATCTTCGACAATCTATGATATACCGGAGCCCTGTGAAATCTGGACGGGAATCTGGACGAGTTTAGGGCGTGGTCTCCAGAGCCTAGCTCGGAGGTCCTTTGGAAGATCCAACCGTTCATATACTGCGGAATTCCCATATCTACCACCCCTCCAAATTTCAGCTCGATCCGACGGTTCAAACTCCAGGAACCCTCCGATGAGTGGATCAATTTTCGGATACATTTTCTGCGCGAATACTGATCCGACCCGAATTCATGTTTCTTTATGAACGTGACATTGGACAACCTTTTTAGAGGAACTCTCTTCTAGGGTATTGTGCGTTGTTTTTAAACACATGCCCGTA
The DNA here is from genome assembly GCF_018294505.1 of Triticum aestivum. NCBI lineage: Eukaryota > Viridiplantae > Streptophyta > Magnoliopsida > Poales > Poaceae > Triticum > Triticum aestivum. Next base: position 483,193,459 of record NC_057803.1, read on the forward strand.
AATTTTTAAGCCTTCCCTGAGGTCACCTTCATCATCATGCTGGTGTCAAACCAGTCCGGCGATATTGCTCCAAGGCTGCCGACCTGCGCTAGACACGTCGTCACTTTGTTGAGCCGAGCTCAACTTCTTCGGATCATCATCTCGGCAAGCCGAACAAGAGTCCGGCATCGCGAAGGATAAATCATCACCAACATCGCCGCCCCACAGATTACATGGAGCGGGCATACCGGCATCGCCGCACGGTCACTTCATCAAGCCGGCATCGACCACGTCACGACCTGCATCAGCAGGGCCGCACTATTGCTTCTTCAAGCTGGTGTCCATCACGTCGACCTACTTCGACTCATCGGCTGACATCGAGGCTTCGACATCTCGGCTGGACCGGGGGCTTCACCATCTCTTCATCAACCTACTCCGGAGACTTCGGCGTCACTAGCCGACCAGCTCCGTCACGTTAGCTGGACCGAGGGCTTTGCCTCGGCGAGCCAACCTTTGCCAGCATCGCCATACCGTCGCTTTATCGCCCATCAGGCAATGGGTGTGCGGATTGAGTCCCAATTTTGGGAATCACCTTTCTTCGGATTGCTACAACAAATAAACCAGGTGCTATTAATCCTAGTATTTTTTGCTTGTTTGGGTTTATTTTCCAAGGAATTATTACTCTCTTTTGTCCATCATCTGTACACAAGTCTATCAAATGATGGTCGCATTAACGACGGTCGCATGGTGTTCAGTCAGTTTCCGTACATAGTCCGGCGAACGCTGCATTCGGAACTCGGACCGACCTATGAATTCAAGCTTTGCCACGCCTTTACCGCATCACGCCGACGCCCTGCATCAACATTGACATTTTATTACTCACTTTGCATAAATTATTTATTATGCAACGATTTTTTTAATTATTATTATTACTATTATCTCCGGTTTGCACTATTTTTTGTGCACAGGAAAATGATCCGGGGACTTCGTCGTCACTCTGCCGGTCTGCATTGACCGTGCTATGTCACCACTTCGGCGTGTCAAGCTCTCCGCTCCGCCACCTCGGGACCGGCTTGGGGGATGGAACCTTGTCCCGCATCAAGCTTGGACCGCGTCATCAATGTCGAACACATTAACCAGCTAAGTCGCTTTCATGCTCAAAGTTTTAATTTTTAACTTGTGTTCGGTTCGACCAAGCATTATACTTTTTTGGAAAAAAAGTATCTTGTAAAAAATTTCCTTGTCCAAACTTTGTTTGTGACACACATATTCAAATACCCCGTTTATTTGGGGGCTTCCTTTATGAAGCTTTTCCTCTTGCATATGATTATACTTGTACGGCTTCGTTCCTTGTTCGTGTATTACGCCAGAATATGCACCATATTGACTTAAGAGATTTGCAAGCTGGGTTGCCTGGCTCCTGTGCTTACCCCTATGTTCCCGATCGTTCGACTAGGGAGTAAAGGGAGCACCTCTGCGATTGTCACGACCGGGTCCTCCGAGCTCTGACCTCAGACTGGGTGAAGCCGAAAGCTAGCGCTCTTATTGTTTTCAATCATGGTCGGCACATAACGGAACTCATGAGTACAAAAAATCTATTGCACAAGTCTCATAGCAATAATGAGCACCGAAGAAAGGTATCGGTGGGGGTACTATTTTCTTTGAAGATGCTTCTTACACTTCGTCTGTAATATAGCATAAGTTCCCTGAGCGCGCTTTGTCTGCTACAGCCTTATGGCCCGGTTGCCTGGTTATCGGAAACACTGTCGATATTCTTGACAGGTGGAGTACCTAACACTTTTCGGTCCTTGACCGAAGAGGGAGAAGCCGACGGTCGGTTAAGACGCGTTTAAAGTTCGGTTGAACAAAGATATGATATTAGTACTTCGGTACAAACAATCATTATACATAAAATTCTTTTACCCAAGTCACTTGGGGGCTCTTAAATTTATATGAGCCATTTTATAATAAGTGTTCTTCTTCTTAGCTGTTGCAAAGTTTTTATTACTATTATTATTCATCACTCCTTTTTTCGACACGAGTGTGTGGTCACTAGCCGGGGAGCCTAATTTCTCTCTCAAAGCCGCTAGAGTTTAGTTTGCTAAACTGGCCTAATGAGAAGTACTCCGCCTTCGGGATAGGAGGTTGAAGCCGTAGGCTGACCCGCTTGATGTCTTGAGATAGGATGTGACATGTTAAAGCACGATATAAGCACTTTTTTTTCTAAGACCAATTTTCGTATTGGCACCGCAACACTTGATCTTGTTCGGACGTCAACATTTTTACTGACGTTTTTTGGTTTTCCAACCTTATGACACTTTTAAATTATTTGTGTGTTTTCAGCACAAGTCTCGCAGTGCAACGCCGGACACCTTTAGAGATTCGGCAAAAACATTCTCGGATATTGCTATATATGCATTGATTTATAATTGTGTCTTCGGTCAATAGTTGGGTTTCCCGGCTCCTGTGCTTGCCTCCTACGTTCCGCTTTGTTCGGCTAGGTGTGCAAAGGGAGAACCACTGCGATTGTGCTTCCATCTCACATGGTTAAGCACCTCAGTGGAGAAAGCCGAAAACTGACTGTCACAATAAGCGTAAACTGGTCATCGATCCAATGACGATGTTAAATGATGGACCATTCATAACAATGGCCAAAGTGTTTACGGCTTGACCTCGACTGTCGCCGAACACTACCGGGGGCTATTAACTGGCCTCCCAAACTAAATCCTCGATATTTTGCTCTTATATTAGAGCTGAGGTTTCATGATCATGCTTAGCATGACAACCCAAAGAAAGGAACCGATAGCGGGACTATTTTCTTTGGAAGACATTTCTTATGTTAAACAGTAATATAACATATCTCTCTGCGTACCTTTGTTTATAAAACCGTATGGCCAGATTGCCTTGTTTGTCGTAAATCTTTGCCCTCATAAAGGCCTTATAAAGTAGGACAAACACTCCTCGGCTACTAGCTGAGGAGGTGGAAGCTGATGGTCGGTCAACAAAGTTTTGTACAATGCGGATCCGAGCATTAATGATGTAACGTACTTGCATACATAGAGTCATTACACATAAATTGTGATTTTACTATGGATATCGATCCTTAATTCGGCCACCCGTGCCCGCATTAAGGCTCGGGGGCTACTGAGCTTCGGGCTTATTATTTAAAAATATTAAAGGGGCACATCGATCCCCTGATCTGTTGTTGCCACCCGATTAGTGTCTCGGGGGCTACTGCATTGCCTGTTCAATGCAGAAAATTTTAAGTGCAATACAGTTGCCGAGGAGATTTTGATCCTCGGGTTGGTCGGCCGCACCCTACCTGAGTCTCGAGGACTGAGCACGCCGCTTTTTGTGTCCCGAAGTATTCTGCCGAGCTAGGACTTGATCCTCAGGCTGATTTTGCAAATCAACCTGAGTCTCAGCGGCTACTGGGATCAGCGGTCTTACGTCATCCTTCAGGTGCATCTCGGGTTTTAGACTGATACACACCTTGAGGGCTACTGGCTATGTATCTCGGCAGAGAATAAATTGCACCAATAAAAAATATTGACAAAAAATCGGCCCACAGTCGGGGTGGTGCACCACCTCGGAAGCAGTCCGGCATAAAGCTCGGGCGCTAGTGGCTAGCTCCGTAGAGGGCATTTCCGGCATTAAGCTCGGCTAAACTCCTTCAACTTTTTTGAACCAAGGTGATATGACACCTCAGATATAGTCCAGCGTTGGAGCTCAGATATATTTTGGTGTTGGAGATCGGATACATTTCGGCGTTGGAGCTCGAAAACAGTCCGGCATTGGTGCTCGGCTGCAAAAAATACCTCGAATACAGTCCGGCGTTAGAACTCGGACGCAAGAGGACACTGCCTCCCGGGAACAACTTCAAACCCGAGCTATGGCATAAAAATAACAAGGCATTGATAAAGGCCGGAAACTTAAAGGGGCTCCTCGGATACCCGACGTGTAAACTCGTCGAATGCATTTCGGCAATCCTCAAGATTGAAGATGAGAAGATTTGTTGAACCAGTTTTCAAGACCGACAACCGAAGATGAAGAACAGTTCGGGAGAATCAGGAGCGTCTCTAACTTGAAGACCGGTTCAGGGGGCTACTGACGGTGTCCTGGACTAGGGGGTACTCATCACGTCATCTCTCGATCTGCTAGATTGGGACGAGGACCCCCATGGCCGTATACTCATGGGCTAGTTCGGGCAGTTGCCGCATACATGGAAGATTCCACAAGATTTGGTGATCAAGACAAGGACTCCTCCCCACCTGCGTATTCGGTTGGACTCTTGTTATCCTAGGCCTCTAGTGCATTATATAAACCGAGGCCAGGCTAGTCGATAGATCATATACAACAATCATACCATAGGCTAGCTTCTAGGGTTTTAGCCTCTACGATCTCGTGGTAGATCAACTCTTGTAATACCCATATCATCAATATTAATCAAGCAGGACGTAGGGTTTTACCTCCATCAAGAGGGCCTGAACCTGGGTAAAACATTGTGTCCCTTGCCTCCTGTTACCATCGATCCTAGACGCACAGTTCGGGACCCCCTGTTGGGGAACGTAGTAATTTCAAAATTTTCCTACGCACACGCAAGATCATGGTGATGCATAGCAACAAGAGGGGAGAGTGTTGTCCATGTACCCTCGTAGACCGAAAGCAGAAGCGTTAGCACAACGCGGTTGATGTAGTCGTACGTCTTCACGATCCGACCGATCAAGTACCGAATGCACGGCACCTCCGAGTTCTGCACACGTTCAACTCGATGACGTCCCTCGAACTCCGATCCAGCCGAGTGTTGAGGGAGAGTTTCATCAGCACGATGGCGTGGTGACGATGATGATGTTCTACCGACGGAGGGCTTCGCCTAAGCACCGCTACGATATGATCGAGGTGGATTATGGTGGAGGGGGCACCGCACACGGCTAAGAGATCAAGAGATCAATTGTTGTGTCTTTGGGGTGCCCCCTGCCCCCATATATAAAGGAGTGGAGGAGGGGAGGGCCGGCCCTCTCTATGGCGCGCCCTAGGGGAGTCCTACTCCCAACGGGAGTAGGATTCCCCCTTTCCTAGTAGAACTAGGAACCCTTCCAAGTAGTAGGAGTAGGAGGGAAGGAAAGGGAAGGGAAAAGGAGAAGGAAGGAAGGGGGCACCCCTCCTCCCTAGTCCAATTCGGACCAGCCCATGGGGAGGGGTGCAGCCACCCTTTGAGGCCTTTCTCTCCATTCCCGTATGGCCCATTAAGGCCCAATACGAATTCCCGTAACTCCCCGGTACTCCCGAAAATACCCGAATCACTCGGAACCTTTCCGATGTCCGAATATAGTCGTCCAATATATCGATCTTTACGTCTCGACCATTTCGATACTCCTCGTCATGTCCCCGATCTCATCCGGGACTCCGAACTCCTTCGGTACATCAAAACACGTAAACTCATAATATAACCATCACCGGACTTTAAGCATGCGGACCCTACGGGTTCGAGAACTATGTAGACATGACCGAGACACGTCTCCGGTCAATAACCAATAGCAGAACCTGGATGCTCATATTGGCTCCTACATATTCTACGAAGATCTTTATCGGTCAAACCACATAACAACATACGTTGTTCCCTTTGTCATCGGTATGTTACTTGCCCGAGATTCGATCGTCGGTATCTCAATACCTAGTTCAATCTTGTTACCGGCAAGTCTCTTTACTCGTTCCGCAATACATCATCTCGCAACTAACTCATTAGTTGCAACGCTTGCAAGGCTTAGGTGATGTGCATTACCGAGAGGGCCCAGAGATACCTCTCCGACAACCGGAGTGACAAATCCTAATCTCGAAATACGCCAACCCAACAAGTACCTTCGGAGACACCTGTAGAGCACCTTTATAATCACCCAGTTACGTTGTAATGTTTGGTAGCACACAAAGTGTTCCTCCGGTAAACGGGAGTTGCATAATCTCATAGTCATAGGAACATGTATATGTCATGAAGAAAGCAATAGCAATAAACTAAACGATCAAGTACTAAGCTAACGGAATGGGTCAAGTCAATCACATCATTCTCCTAATGATGTGATCCCGTTAATGAAATGATAACTCATGTCTATGGTTAGGAAACATAACCATCTTTGATCAACGAGCTAGTCAAGTAGAGGCATACTAGTGACACTCTGTTTGTCTATGTATTCACACATGTATTATGTTTTCGGTTAATACAATTCTAGCATGAATAATAAACATTTATCATGATATAAGGAAATAAATAATAACTTTATTATTGCCTCTAGGGCATATTTCCTTCAGTCTCCCACTTGCACTAGAGTCAATAATCTAGTTCACATCGCCATGTGATTTAATACCAATAGTTCACATCACCATGTGATTAACACCCATAGTTCACATCGACATGTGACCAACACCCAAAGGGTTTACTAGAGTCAATAATCTAGTTCACATTGCTATGAGATTAACACCCAAAGAGTACTAAGGTGTGATCATGTTTTGCTTGTGAGAGAAGTTTAGTCAACGGGTCTGCCACATTCAGATTCGTAAGTATTTTGCAAATTTCTATGTCAACAATGCTCCACACGGAGCTACTCTAGCTAATTGCTCCCACTTTCAATATGTATCCAGATTGAGACTTAGAGTCATCTCGATCAGTGTCAAAACTTGCATCGACGTAACTCTTTACGACGAACCTTTTGTCACCTCCATAATCGAGAAACATATCCTTATTCCACTAAGGATAATTTTCGACCAATGTCCAGTGATCTACTCCTAGATCACTATTGTACTCCCTTGCCAAACTCGGGGCAGGGTATACAATAGGTCTGGTACACAGCATGTCATACTTTATGGAACCTATGGCTAAGGCATAGGGAATGACTTTCATTCTCTCTCTATCTTCTGTCGTGGTCGGGCTTTGAGTCTTACTCAACGTCACGCCTTGTAACACAAGCAAGAACTCTTTCTTTGATTGTTCCATTTTGAACTACTTCAAAATCTTATCAAGGTATGTAATCATTGAAAAACTTATCAAGCGTCTTGATCTATCTCTATAGATCTTGATGCTCAATATGTAAGTAGCTTCACCGAGGTCTTTCTTTGAAAAACTCCTTCCAAACATTCCTTTATGCTTTGCAGAATAATTCTACATTATCTCTGATCAACAATATGTCATTCACATATACTTATCAGAAATGTTGTAGTGCTCCCACTCACTTTCTTGTAAATACAGGCTTCACTGCAAGTCTATATAAAACTAAATGCTTTGATCAACTTATCAAAGAGTATATTCCAACTCTGATATGCTTGCACCAATCCATAGATGGATCGCTGGAGCTTGCATATTTTGTTAGTACCTTTAGGATTGACAAAACCTTCTGGTTGCATCATATACAACTCTTCTTTAATAAATCCATTAAGGAATGCAGTTTTGTTTATCCATTTTCCAGATTTCATAAAAGCGGCAATTGCTAACATGATTCAGATAGACTTAAGCATAGATACGAGTGAGAAACTCTCATCGTAGTCAACACCTTGAACTTGTCGAAAACCTTTTTGAGACAATTCTAGCTTTGTAGATAGTAACACTACTATCAGCGTCCGTCTTCCTCTTGAAGATCCATTTAATCTCAACGGCTCACCGATCAATGGGCAAGTCAATCAAAGTCCATACTTTGTTCTCATACATGGATCTCATCTCAGATTTCATGGCCTCAAGCCATTTCGCGGAATCTGGGCTCATCATCGCTTCCTCATAGTTCGTAGGCTCGTCATGGTCAAGTAACATGACCTCCAGAAAAGGATTATCATACCACTCTGGTGCAGATCTCACTTTGGTTTACCTACCAGGTTCGGTAGCAACTTGATCTGAAGTTACATGATCATCATCATTAGCGTCCTCACTAATTGGGGTAGTAGTCACAGGAACATATTTCTATGATGAACTACTTTCCAATAAGGGAGCAGGTACAGTTACCTCATGAAGTTCTACTTTCCTCCCACTCACTTCTTTCGAGAGAAACTCCTTCTCTAGAAAGGATCCATTCTTAGCATCAAATATCTTGCCTTCGGATCTGTTGTAGAAGGTGTACCCAACATTTTCTTTTGGGTATCCTATGAAGACGCACTTCTCCGATTTGGGTTTGAGCTTATCAGGTTGAAACTTTTTCACATAAGCATTGCAACCTCAAACTTTAAGAAATGACAGCTTAGGTTTCATGCCAAACCATAATTCATATAGTGTCGTCTCAATGGATTTAGATGGTGCCCTATTTAACATGAATGTAGCTGTCTCTAATGCATAACCCCAAAACGATAGTGGTAGATCGGTAAGAGACATCATAGATCGCACCATATCTAATAAAGTACGGTTATGACGTTCGGACACACCATTACACTGTGGTGTTCCAGGTGGCGTGAGTAGTGAAACTATTTCACATTGTTTTAACTGAAGGCCAAACTCGTAACTCAAATATTTTACTTTTGCGATCATATCATAGAAACTTCTATTTTTGTTACGATGATTCTCCACTTCACTCCGAATTTCTTTGAATTTTTCAAATGTTTCAGACATGTGTTTCATCAAGTAGATATACTCATATCTGCTCAAATCATCTGTGAAGATTATAAAATAATGATACCTGCCGCGAGCCTCAATATTCATCGGACCACATACATCAGTATGTATGATTTCCAACAAATCTGTTGCTCGCTCCATTGTTTCGGAGAACGGAGTCTTAGTCATCTTGCCCATGAGGCATGGTTCGCAAGCATCAGCTGATTCATAATCAAGTGATTCCAAAAGCCCATCAGCATGGAGTTTTTTCATGCGCTTTATACCAATATGACCCAAATGGCAGTGCCACAAATAAGTTGCACTATCATTATTAACTTTGCATCTTTTGGCTTCAATATTATGAATATGTGTATCACTACGACCGATATCCAACAAACCAATTTCATTGGGTGTATAACCATAGAAGGTTTTATTCATGTAAACAGAACAACAATTATTCTCTGATTTTAAATGAATAACCGTATTGCAATAAACATGATCAAATCATATTCATGCTCAACGCAAACGCCAAATAACATTTATTTAGGTTTAACACTAATCCCGAAAGTATAGGGAGTGTACGATGATGATCATATCAATTTTGGAACCACTTTCAACACACATCGTCACTTCACCCTTAACTAGTCTCTGTTCATTCTGCAACTCCCATTTCGAGTTACTACTCTTAGCAACTGAACCAATATCAAATACCGAGGGGTTGCTACGAACACTAGTAAAATACACATCAATAATCTATATATCAAATATACCTTTGTTCACTTTGCCGTCCTTCTTATCGGCCAAATACTTGGGGTAGTTCCGCTTCCAGTGACCAGTCCCTTTGCAGTAGAAGCACTTAGTCTCAGGCTTAGGACCAGACTTGGGATTCTTCACTTGAGCAGCAACTTGCTTGCCGTTCTTCTTGAAGTTCCCCTTCTTCACTTTGCCCTTTTCTTGAAACTAGTGGTCTTGTCTACCATCAACACTTGATATTTTTCTTGATTTCTACCTTCGTTGATTTCAGCATTACGAAGAGCTTGGGAATCATTTCCGTTATCCCTTGCATACCATAGTTCATCACGAAGTTCTACTAACTTGGTGATGGTGACTAGAGAATTCTATCAATCACTATCTTATCTGGAAGATTAACTCCCACTTGATTCAAGCGATTGTAATACCCAGACAATCTGAGTACATGCTCACTGCTTGAGCTATTCTCCTCCATCTTTTTAGTTATAGAACTTGTTGGAGAGTTCATATCTCTCAACTCGGGTATTTGCTTGAAATATTAACTTCATCTCCTGGAACATCTCATATGTTCCATGACATTCAAAACGTCTTTGAAGTCCCGATTCTAAGCTGTTAAGCATGGTGCACTAAACTATCAAGTAGTCATCATATTGAGCTAGCCAAACGTTCATGACGTCTGCATCTACTCCTGCAATAGGTCTGTCACCTAGCAGTGCATCAAGGACATAATTCTTGTGTGCAGCAATGAGGATAATCCTCAGATCACGGATCCAATCCGCATCATTGCTACTAACATTTTTCAACTTAGTTTTCTCTAGGAACATATCAAAAATAAAACAGAGGAGCTAAACGCGAGCTATTGATCTACAACATAGATATGCTAATACTACCAGGACTAAGTTCATGATAAATTAAAGTTCAATTAATCATATTACTTAAGAACTCCCACTTAGATAGACATCCCTCTAATCATCTAAGTGATCACGTGATCCATATCAACTAAACCATAACCGGTCATCACGTGAAATGGAGTAGTTTTCAATGGTGAACATCATTATGTTGATCATATCTACTATATGATTCACGCTCGACCTTTCGGTCTCCAGTGTTCCGAGGCCATATCTGCATATGCTACGCTCGTCAAGTTTAACCCGAGTATTTCTGCGTGTGCAAAACTGGCTTGCACCCGTTGTAGATGGACGTAGAGCTTATCACACCCGATCATCACGTGGTGTTTGGGCACGACGAACTTTGGCAACGGTGCATACTCAGGGAGAACACTTTTATCTTGTAATTTAGTGAGAGATCATATTATAATGCTACCGTCATAACTAAGCAAAGTAAGATGTATAAAAGATAAACATCACATGCAATCAAAATATGTGACATGATATGCCCATCATCATCTTGTGCTTTTGATCTCCATCTCCAAAGCATCGTCATGATTACCATCGTCACCGGAATGACACCATGATCTCCATCATCTTGGTCTATATCAATGTGTCGTCACATGTTCGTCTCGCCAACTATTGCTCTTGCAACTATTGCTATCGCATAGCGATAAAGTAAAGCAATTATTTGGCTCTTGCATCTTATGCAATAAAGAGACAACCATAAGGCTTCTGCCAGTTGCCGATAACTTCAACAAAACATGATCATCTTATACAATAACTTATATCTCATCACGTATTGACCATATCACATCACGGCATGCCCTGCAAAAACAAGTTAGACGTCCTCTACTTTGTTGTTGCAAGTTTTACGTGGCTGCTACGGGCTGAGCAAGAACCGTTCTTACCTACGCATCGAAAACCACAACGATAGTTTGTCAAGTTAGTGTTGTTTTAACCTTCTCAAGGACCGGGCATAGCCACACTCAGTTCAACTCAAGTTGGAGAAACTGACACCCGCCAGCCACCTGTGTGCAAAGCATGTCGGTAGAACCAGTCTCGCGTAAGCATGCGCGTAATGTAGGTTTGGGCCGCTTCATTCAACAATACCGCCGAACCAAAGTATGACATGCTGGTAAGCAGTATGACTTATATCACCCACAACTCACTTGTGCTCTACTCATGCATAACATCAACGCATAAAACCGGGCTCGGATGCCTCTGTTGGGGAATGTAGTTATTTCAAAATTTTCCTACGCACACGCAAGATCATGGTGATGCATAGCAATGAGAGGGGAGAGTGTTGTCCACGTACCCTCGTAGACCGAAAGCGGAAGCGTTAGCACAACGCGGTTGATGTAATCGTACGTCTTCATGATCCGATCGATCAAGTACCGAATGCACGGCACCTCCGAGTTCTGCACACGTTCAACTCGATGACGTCCTTCGAACTCCGATCCAGCCGAGTGTTGAGGGGGAGTTTCGTCAGCACAACGACATGGTGCCGATGATGATGTTCTACCGACGCAGGGCTTCGCCTAAGCACCGCTACGATATGATCGAGGTGGATTATGGTGGAGGGGGGCACCGCACACGGCTAAGAGATCGAGAGATCAATTGTTGTGTCTTTGGGGTGCCCCCTGCCCCCGTATATAAAGGAGTGGAGGAGGGGGAGGGCCGGCCCTCTCTATGGCGCGCCCTAGGGGAGTCCTACTCCCAACGGGAGTAGGATTCCCCCTTTCCTAGTAGAACTAGGAACCCTTCCAAGTAGTAGGAGTAGGAGGGAAGGAAAGGGAAGGGAAAAGAAGAAGGAAGGAAGGGGGCACCCCTCCTCCCTAGTCCAATAAGGACCAGCCCATGGGGAGGGGTGCAGCCACCCTTTGAGGCCTTTCTCTCCTTTCCCGTATGGCCCATTAAGGCCCAATACGAATTCCCGTAACTCCCCGGTACTCCCAAAAATACCCGAATCACTCGGAACCTTTCCGATGTCCGAATATAGTCGTCCAATATATCGATCTTTACGTCTCGACCATTTCGAGACTCCTCGTCATGTCCCCGAGCTCATCCGGGACTCCTAACTCCTTAGGTACATCAAAACACATAAACTCATAATATAACCGTCATCGAACTTTAAGCGTGCGGACCCTACGGGTTCGAGAACTATGTACACATGACCGAGACACGTCTCCGGTCAATAACCAATAGCGGAACCTGGATGCTCATATTGGCTCCTACATATTCTATGAAGATCTTTATCGGTCAAACCGCATAACAACATACGTTGTTCCCTTTGTCATCGGTATGTTACTTGCCCGAGATTCGATCATCGGTATCTCAATACCTAATTCAATCTCATTACCGGCAAGTCTCTTTACTTGTTCCGTAGTACATCATCTCGCAACTAACTCATTAGCTGCAATGGTTGCAAGGCTTAGGTGACGTGCATTACCGAGAGGGCCCAGAGATACCTCAACGACAATCGGAGTGACAAATCCTAATCTCGAAATACGCCAACCCAACAAGTACCTTCGGAGACACCTGTAGAGCACCTTTATAATCACCTAGTTACGTTGTGATGTTTGGTAGCACACAAAGTGTTCCTCCGGTAAACGGGAGTTGCATAATCTCATAGTCATAGGAACATGTATATGTCATGAAGAAAGCAATAGCAACAAACTAAACGATCAAGTGCTAAGCTAACGGAATGGGTCAAGTCAATCACATCATTCTCCAAATGATGTGATCCCGTTAATCAAATGACAACTCATGTCTATGGTTAGGAAACATAACTATCTTTGATCAACGAGCTAGTCAAGTAGAGGCATACTAGTGACACTCTGTTTGTCTATGTATTCACACATGTATTATGTTTTCGGTTAATACAATTCTAGCATGAATAATAAACATTTATCATGATATAAGGAAATAAATAATAACTTTATTATTGCCTCTAGGGCATATTTCCTTCACCCCCTACCCGAGATCCGCCGGTTTTGACACCGACAAGAACCAACACTGGCATCACACTCTTTATTTTGAAACATTGGCTTGTCACTAAGAAAACACAAAAGATTACACGAATTAAAACTACTGCAATAATAACAATAATCATATGAGAGAAAGAAAAGGATACGAAAATGATACGGGCAAAATCCCAAACTAACCATTTTGCACGGTTCTTGCGCAACCTCGTAACAGCGAAGAAAAGCATATCAACCTTAACAACATTTCCACTTTCTGCTTGCACAAAAAGTAGAAAAATAATAAGTTCAAGCACTGTAAGTGAACATGCCCAAAATGCCAAAATTGAGAAGTACGCCTCATTTACAAGTCCTTACCTGCACTATCAGTGTTTGACGACGACGGTAGTTCCTGCGATGAGACCAATATGCCTCCAGTTTCGGGGTTTGATGATGGCACAAGAACATCCTGAGAGGACACCAATATCGCTGCGCTTTCAGGGTCTGTGGAAAGAAAATCCTGGGACGACACGAGCGCCTCCTGCGTCAAGGGGCTAGAAGAAATCGACAGAAGTAAATCATCATCCTCAGATGGCACCTCCTCCATGCTAGAAGCATCTTGCAATGCATCACCATAATCAAGCCCTCCAGGCGGGAAATTTTCCGGCAGCAAATCTTCAAAATCAGAAAGATTTTCATTCCCAGCAATACCAACACCAGACGGTTTGCCATAAAGTATGCTAGCAACACCAAAATCCTCATCAGCAACTTTGGCACCAACATCGCGCCCACTACTCAATGGAACACCATGAGCATCATCTCCACCACTAACAACAGCCTCACGATCAACATCAGTCATCTGAAGAAATAAAAATTCAGAAAAAGTGAATAATATGAGCAAAACTAATAATCAAAAATAAGCTAGCGAGAGGTGCACAGAAAAACAAAACCTTAGAAGCATTCACAGAAACATCATCGATCTTGCTGTTGCTAACATTAAAAGCAACATCACCAACAGGCGAATAAGGCTCGTCGCCAACAACAGCACCCTGATTTCATATGTAATGAAAACAAAAAAAACAATGCTATTATTAGCAACAATAAACACAAGGAATTAAACCACATTGGTGCACATGAAAATTCAAGAAATATGAATAAACACATTAAAACACAAAAAATAACCTTGCATTTATTAGTAGATGGATCATTAACTCCACGGTCAACAACAGCGTCAACATTATGGCTGGTCTTCTGCATCAAAACAAAAAATTAATAAACAGATGAAGATCAGGAAGTTCAACTACAATACTGACAGCAGAACAACATAGTAAAAACATACAAACACAGATGACTGACTCACATCAACAACAGGCTGCTCAAAGCCAACATCGTTCGTATGGTGATCAGAAACATTAACCTCAGTACCATCATCAGCCCTGCTGTTTGTGGCGGCAGCCTCATCCTGCTCAATCTGCATGGAAGAAAAATTAATAAACAGATAAAGATGAGAAAGTTCAACTACAATAGTGACAGCAGAACAACATAGTAAAAATTGCAAACACCGAGGACTCACTCACGTCATCAATAGCGCGCTCCAAGCCAATATCATTCGTTTCATGATCGGGAACATTAGCCTCAGTACCATCACCAGCCCTACTGTCGGTGGCAGCAGCCTCATCCTGCTCAATCTGCCTGATAACAACTTTTGCACTTTCTTCATATGGCTTGCAGTGAGAGTCTTCATACTTTTGAAATGCTTCATGTTGTTCAACAGACAAACCGAGCTCTGAACTAGATCAGCAGCACCGTCACGCATATCACCAATTAAAATTCTCTCCATCTCAATATAGTCCACTGCTTCCTCAGCGTTAAATTGATGACCTTCAGGAAGGATACCACGATACAGCTCATACGCTCAACTATCGTTGGGACCTTTTGCAGCTCAGAACACACATTTCTAAAAATATGCTCAGCGCGCTCCAACGCAGAAACAGCAACATCAATACCAAAACCCTGTCTCCGTGAAGTACTAGCATTACTAGGGCCAGGGGGAACATAACCAGCACCCTCAACACCACGACCACCTCTCAACTCATCGTGCAGAGATGAAGACTTGGGAACCTGAGACGACGGCATCTCCAGGACTGGCTTATACTGTCGGAAAAAAACAACCTCCTCTTGAGTTTTCCACTGCAAAACAAGGGGAAAAATAGTTAATTAGTCAATGCAACACACAAGGGAAAAATAAAACATGATATTAACAAATTTAAGTCAATAGGACTATCAATCTTTAGCTGTCAGTGCCAATTTATTGGTATTTACTGACATGACAATTTAGCAAAGATATTCAGTTCAATCACACATGAAGCAATAGTACTAAAAATCGTACCTAAACCTCACAAAGCTTAAGAAATGACAAAATGTAAACAGGTAACTCTGCGGGACACATGTTCACTCTAGTAGAAAAAAGCTATACCTAAATAAAAAAAGGTCTGCAAGACACGAAAGAAATAAAACTCACCGGAAGCTTCCCAAACATCCAAGTCTTTGGATCTGCATTGCCTTTTTTTATCAAATCTGCATCAACCAGATTAGAAAGCTTGACAGGATCCATGAAACATATGCGGGGGACTCGCATGTCAGGATCCGCAGTCTTGCCACGGATAAGGCAGTCAAGGTACATTAGTACAGGCCCTATAGCACAGCCTGTGATTGCCTTCCCCATCGTAACACCATCTTGGTACCTGACAACAGCCCTTCTAAGCTCATCAACCATCAGCTGACAATAATCCATATTAGCCATGTCCTCAAAGACAAGACCCACAAACATTGCTGCCTCTCTGGAAACACGCGGGGTGGCACCAGGCAACACAACCTTCATAAACACAATAATGAAGAACACTTTAAGAGCAAGGTCATCTTTGCTAGGATCCTTGATGAGCACCTTGAGCTTATTCCTCAAATCCTTTGTCTTGATATCTATGTTCCTGCTAATGTCTAGCTTCGATCTTAACTTTATCAGAGCGTCGTCATATCCATCCTCTGACGGCCTTGGCGGAGAACGACCACCACGACGGAACCCAAATAATTGTTGTATACCATCGCTAGTGATGCGAAGCTTCTTATTAGCCTCACCCATGTCAAGAGTCATCATATCAGGATCTATCCTCAGGTACAAAACTCCCATCAGAGGGCGGGAAATGTTAGACTTCACCCTCCAATTGAAGATAGAACCAAAACCAGCTGCACGAACCCTAGCCACATGCCGACTCTCAAGCAATTTAGCACAAGCTTCAACCTCTCCCAACGAACATCGCACAGTCAAGTTCAATTTCCGTTGGTCACCTTCATCCAAGGCAACTTTTCCGGCATTGCGTCCAGCTAGCTTGACCGGACTCATAACGCTAACAGACTGTAAATGAAAATAAAGAAGCCACACCTTAAATAAATGAATATAGAAAACAAAACAAGCATATGAAGGCAAGTAGAAAAAAAGAAAAGATTGCACAAGTTCAACTATTGAAATAACATAAGTACCACCCTCGATTGATGCAAACAATGACCAGCCTCCCTTGGCCAGCATAAAAGCCCAGACACAATTAAATAATTGCAAGTACAACTAGTCAGTCACATATAGTAAAAAAGACGTACCACTGCAAATTCATATTCAGAATCAACTTCGATATCATCTTCTTCAGATACAATATCTTCAGCTTCGACACGAGCATGCTTCTTCACACCTTTGTTCACCTTCGCAGGATGAACTTTACGCTTATTATTTTCTTTCAACAAAGAGCGCTCTTGAAGAGGAGAAGAAGAAGGATTCTTGGTTGTCAAAACCCGTGCACTACGACGAACAGGGGAGCCACCAAGTTTGCTTGGACCAATCTTCACAGAAGCACTATCCCCATCAGCTTTGCTATTACCAGGTTGGGAACCAGCTTTCACACATGGGTTACGCCTCTGTGTGACATCAGGATTTTGATCTGACATCTTCCTCTTCAAAACAACTTTCTTCTCCTTAACTACATCACGAGTAAACACTTGCGTCAAACGAGTTTGCAACAGGTTTGTCTTCACAGGCATGTCACTTCCATGAGATTCAGCATCAACAGTTGAAAAGGCCGCGTCACCGCCTTCATCACCTACGCCTTCAGGAGCTTGAGCAACATCCCAATCACTTCATTGAACACATGCAGCCTTTTGACGCCGTTCCAACTCCTTTCTCCTCTGGAAATCACACTTCTTCTTTCTTATCCTTTCATCCTCGAGTTGTAACTGCATAGGAACATCCTCAGCCTGAGTAACAGGCTTAGTGCCATCAACACTCTGTGATTGAGTAACAGACAACTGCAAGCTGCCATCAACATCATCAACGTTAAGAGAATACATTCCATCATTTATATCCTTGACAACATCAGCAATGTCCTCAGCAGCACCATGGCTGTCATTAACTGCATAAACCAACAAACATAAGCATGCACGTATAAGATCAAAACAAAATCAACATTACAGAGACAAGATAAATAAAGCGCATAGCATCAGACACAAACAAAAGGAACAACTGATGTAGCTAAGCATATTAATGTATTCAAGGCTGATAAAAAATAGCAAATATAAGGGAAACACTGGCAACATCCGCAAGTCCTTCTAACGGATTTGGTGTCTCAAAAATAACATTCACAAGATCTTGAAAGCGTTCTGATTTTTCAGAATCAGGAGGCACCGGCACTCCAACATCTGCAACAACATCATAATTAGCAAAAAAGTACATGAACAAGCATTCAGTTCAACTATATGAACACTACAAGTGCACCCAATAAAACAATATGAACCCACCACTGACGCAACAAAACTTAAGAATGAAAACTCTTTCAACATCATACCAGTTCTTCTCTGACTACTACAACCTATTCAAATGCCAGGACAACAGTTCAAACTACAGAAGGTGATCAGTACTACAACATGTCTGCAAGTCACATGAACCGCCAAACCTATACACACCACACAATCCAGGGCAAATTTAACAGCTATGAAAAAACATACAACTTATAAAGTCGATACGACCACACCTATACAGCCTAAAAACCAGATCTGTTAAAACATCATCCAAATTACAAGGAAAAATCACCTGCATTCAACTTGTCCGGACTGGATGATGTACCCATTGAGATCTACAGACCTAAAATCTGCCGAACCAGATCTGCAAGACACATGAACAAAAATTAGGGCTCTGACCTATTTCAGAAAAAGAAGCACGCCATACAAAGCAAAACTCTTACAAGCAAACACAAAATCCGCCATGGAATCGAATATCACTGTCGCCAACCACTCGTTTAAGAGCAAAGGAACCCTAGCGAATCCAGCCTGAAACAGCAAGAGAGCAAGAGCTAAGAAATAGAAGGAAAATCTATACATAAGAGGACGCAAGGGAAGTCAATCCCACACCAAAAGGAGCAAACAGAGCACCCAGACCTCCACCCCTAGGGTTCAACCCGCCGGCCGAAGCTCCCGCGACGAAACAGGAGAAGCAACTTCTCTGCAAGAAGAGGGGAACAAAGAAGGAATCGATTTGGAGAGGGGTGCGGAGCGGAACGGGGGAGAGCGGAGGTTAAAAGGTGAGTGGGAGAAAACCGATGGCTAAAGCCCAGAACCGTGGCGAAGCCCACTATCTCTGGGCAGTTACCAAAAATAATAGCAAAAATTAAAAAAATTAAAAAAATAAATACAATAAAAAATTTAATATAGAGGGAGAAAACAAACAAATAAAGTACAAATAATAACTCACAATAGTATAATAAAAAATTATGAAAAAGTACAAATGAAATAATAATTCATAACGGTGCTGGTTTTTCACTCAAAAAATAAAGATAAGATAACGGGCGCAAATACTATACCCCTCGGTGCACTGCGATGCGCGAGCAAGTCCATACAAGGATGATGCGTCAGTACAACAATGCCCCTCGGTGCGATACGGTGCGGGGGCAAGTCATGTTACGGACTCGCCTCCGCATGCGATGCCGTGGCACGTCGCCTTGTCGCCTGCTACGGCTCGTTCCAGGCTCGGCCTCGCCGGGATGGGGGAGGGGGGGTCCCGACCCCCCTCCCCCCTGCTCGGCCTCGTGCTAACGCGGCAGTGCGCTTGTTTGACACGCGCAGTGCCGTTATTCTGTTTCCCCCCACACGCACCCACACACCCCCTAAAGATAGATAATGGGGGCAAGTCCATACAAGGAAGATGTGTCAGTACAACTTTGCACCGAGGGGCAGTGCGGTTATTCTGTCCCCCCCCCCACACGCACCCACACACCCCGTAAAGATAGATAATGGGGGCAAGTCATGTTACGGACTCGCCTCCGCATGTGACGCCGCGGCACGCCGCATCGTCTCCTGCTACGGCTCGTTCCTGGCTCGGCCTCGCCGGGATGGGGGAGGGGGTCCCGACCCCCCTCCCCCCGGCTCGGCCTCGCGCTAACGCGGCAGTGCGCTCGTTTGACAGGCGCAGTGCGGTTATTCTGTTCCACACACACACACCCACACACCCCCTAAACGA
The DNA here is from genome assembly GCF_018294505.1 of Triticum aestivum. NCBI lineage: Eukaryota > Viridiplantae > Streptophyta > Magnoliopsida > Poales > Poaceae > Triticum > Triticum aestivum. The sequence continues at coordinate 483,213,151 of NC_057803.1, forward strand.
TAGATAATGGGGGCAAGTCGTGTTACGGACTCGCCTCCGCATACGAAGCCGCGACACGCCGCGTCGTCGCCTACTACGACTCGTTCCTGGCTCGGCCTCACCGGGATGGGGAAGAGGGTCCCTCCCCCCTCCCCCCGGCTCGGCCTCGCGCTAACGCTGCAGTGCGCTTGTTTGACAGGCGCAGTGCGGTTATTCTGTTCCCCCCCACACGCACCCACACATCCCTAAGATAGATAATGGGGGCAAGTCCATACAAGGAAGATGTGTCGGTACAACTATGCACCGAGGGGCAGTTCGGTTATTCTGTTTCCCCCCCCCCCCCACACGCACCCACACACCCCCTAAATATAGATAATGGGCAAGTCCATACAAGGAAGATGTGTCAGTACAACTATGCACCGAGGGGCAGTTCAGTTATTCTGTTCCCCCCACATGCACCCACACACCCCTAAGATAGATAATGGGGGCAAGTGATGTTACAGACTCGCCTCCGCATGCGACGCCGCGGTACGCCGCGACGTCGCCTGCTACGGCTCGTTCCTGGCTTGGCCTCGCCGGGATGGGGGAGGGGGGTCCCGACCAACCCTCCCCCCGGCTCGGCCTCGCGCTAACGCGGCAGTGCGCTCGTTTGACAGGCGCGGTGCGGTTATTCTGTTCCCCCCCCCCTCCACGCACCCACACACCCCCTAAAAGATAGATAATGGGGGCAAGTCCATACAAGGAAGATGTATCAGTACAACTATGCACCACATCCCCTAAAGATAGATAATGGGGGCAAGTCCATACAAGGAAGATGTGTCAGTACAACTATGCACCGAGGGGCAGTGTGGTTATTCTGTTTCCCCCCACACGCACCCACACACCCCTAAGATAGATATTGGGGGCAAGTCGTGTTACGGACTCGCCTCCGCATGCGACACCGCGGCACGCCGCGTCGTCGCCTGCTACGGCTCGTTCCTGGCTTGGCCTCGCCGGGATGGGGGAGGGGGGTCCCGACCCCCCCGGCTCGGCCTCGCGCTAACGCGGCAGTGCGCTCGTTTGACAGGCGCAGTGTGGTTATTCTGCCCCCCCCCACACGCACCCACACACCACCTAAAAGATAGATAATGGGGGCAGGTCCATACATGGAAGATGTGTCAGTTCAACTATGCACCACACCCCCTAAAGATAGATAATGGGGGCAAGTCCATACAAGGAAGATGTGTCAGTACAACTATGCACCGAGGGCAGTGCGGTTATTCTGTTTCCCCCCACACGCACCCACACACCCCTAAGATAGATAATGGGGTCAAGTCATGTTACGGACTCGCCTCCGCATGCGACGTCGCGGCACGCCGCGTCATTGCCTGCTATGGCTCGCTCCTAGCTCGGCCACGTCGGGATGGGGGCAAGTCATGTTACGGCTCGTTCCTAGAACAAAACTCACAAGAACTAGAACAAAAAAGTATCAGTCCAATTTACTGGTGGAGTCAAGTACTACATTCGAACAAAAACAACAAAAAAGAAAAAAATTGACCGCCCAAGGACAGGCCCAGGCCCTGACGCTGCTAGATAACTTGAACTCGAGCCCATAGGCGAATCCCTAGTAGTCCGCACAACGCAGGGCCCCACCGATCAGGGCCCACGGGTCAAAGAGAGAGAGAGAGAGAGCGAGCGTCGTGTACAAGCGCTCTGGTAAGTTTTCAGAGGAGTTCGACTGGTGTGCCTCGCCTACGCTTATAAACTGGTCTACAACCCCCTCGACTAGCGAGGTGGGACTAAACCCATAGCGCACATGCACGCCGCGCTGCACAGCTGCGCGGACGAGCTATCTGGGCCGAAAACAACGACTCAGACAGATGGCCCAACTCAGTACTTCACCCCATTACAAAATTCCAGCCGATCACACACGACAAAAAATGCAGATATTAAAAAAACCTCACAAGAAATGAGTTCAAAACAAAAAATGTAAAAAGTTCAAACATATCTTAACTGTAAGAACTAAAAAAATGTAAATACATATGTTTTTTTGGAAAATTAAAGGTAGAATTTGTAAATAAAAATTTTAGAAGCAAAATTACAAAAAGTTCAACTAATATAATCCATAAGGTTCAAGTAAAAAAATATTGTGCAGCAAAAGATGAAAATCTTTTAATTCTAAAAAATACTAGAAATATCATTATTTAACTGTTAAAAAATGTGATCCAAAATTCATCTAAAAAACATAGAAAAAAATGTTATACAACAAACAAATTTGATTGGTAATTGACAACCTAAAATAGTTCAGTACTATCATTAACAGAATGTAAGTTCAGCAATCTAGAAACCAAAAAAGGGGTTCTACAAACATCATCAGCGTATAATTCCTTCTCCGAGCTATGTACATGAAAATATACTAGTCAAAACAAAGGATGCCCATCAGTTCAACTATAGAATTGTTCAAGTACTAATATAAAGAAATATATAAATAAAGTAGTTATTCTTGAGCAAAAACAGATAGAAAAATTATACAAGCCATGCAGCTTTTGACCACAAATCAGTTCAACTTAAGATAAAACATCAGTTCAAAAACTGCACATTTCAAAAACATATGCAGATAAAACAACACATTCAGAGGGGAGACAGTTCAATTCATTTATTCATTTCAAACATCTGCTCCCTCACAACATAAATCTTAAAAACATAACATTCACTACTTCAATCATAACGATCAAAGAAACGGCGCCATTTAGCCCTAGTGGATGGATGTGGAGCCGTGGCTGCTCTAGCCCTAGCCCAACTGATGATCTGAACATGGTTCCTTCCCCTGCCCTCTGGGAAAAGAAGCTCCAGTTCATTGGAGTTGCAGGTGTCGGTGTCAAAATCGGCGGATCTCGGGTAGGGGGTCCTGAACTGTGCGTCTAGGGCGGATGGTAATAGGAGGAAGGGAACACGATGTTTTACCCAGGTTCGGGCCCTCTTGATGGAGGTAAAACCCTACGTCCTGCTTGATTAATATTGATGATATGGGTAGTACAAGAGTAGATCTACCACGAGATCGGAGAGGCTAAACCCTAGAAGCTAGCCTATGGTATGATTGTATGTTGTAGTTGTTGTCGTCCTACGGAATAAAACCCTCCGGTTTATATAGACACCGGATAGGGTTAGGGTTACACAAGGTCAGTTACAAAGGAGGAGATACACATATCCGTATTGCCTAGCTTGCCTTCCACGCCAAGTAGAGTCCCATCCGGACACGAGACGAAGTCTTCAATCTTGTATCTTCATAGTCTAACAGTCCGGCCAATGGAGATAGTCCGGCTGTCCGGAGACCCCCTAGTCTAGGACTCCCTCAGTAGCCCCTAAACCAGGCTTCAATGACGATGAGTCCGGCACGCAGTATTGTCTTCGGCCTTGCAAGGCGGGTTCCTCATCCAAACACATCACAGAAGAATTTGAATACAAGGATAGTGTCTGACCCTGCAAAATAAGTTCCACATACCACCGTAGAGAGAATAATATTTCCGCAAATCTAATTTGCTAACTTGTTTTGGCAACACGACATTATGCCATGGCTCGGTGATTATTTGAACTATTTCCTTTAACTAGCCCCGCACATAACGCGAGGCAGTTTTTTGACACGTCTCGTTGAAGCAGAGATCGTCTCCCCTTATTACGGGATTCTCATCAATACGGGCGTGGGTAACCCAACCGCGCCATCGATTACGGCACTTGGGGGATAAGCGAGTTTTACCAGGCTAGTGGGGACGCTTAGTTTCCTCCGCCCATATAAAGGGATAAGGATTCACCTTTTCATCCATGCCTTCTTCCTTCTTTGCTCATCCGTTTTCGCACACTCGAGCTCTAGCGCCCAAGTCCGCACTTCCCACCTCAATCTTCTCCAACCATGTCCGGAGCAGGAGGCAGGTGGATGGTCTCCACCGCCACGGAGGGAGACATCAAGAAGCTGAGGAGAGCCGGATACCTGCCCGACGACATCGCGCACCAGCTCCCAGATGAGGGGAAGCTCATCCCCACCCCCGGGCCCCATGAGAGGGTAGCGTTCCTCACCCATTTCCTCCGCAGACTGGGATTTCCTCCCCACCCATTCGTCCGGGGGTTCATGTTCTACTACGGCCTGGATTTCCATGATCTGGCCCCAAACTTCATCCTCAACATCTCGGCGTTTATTGTCGTGTGCGAGGCCTTCCTCCGCATCAAGCCCCGCTTCGGCTTATGGCTGAAGACCTTCAATGTCAAGCTGAAGGTTGTGGGCGGCCGCCAGGCGGAGTGCGGAGGGGACAAGGCCCCTGAGAGCTCCGAGTTCGGTCCTCAGCCGAACACCGCGCCGGAACCTCCAGTGGTTCCGGGCTCGGGCAGGCGGCCTCCTTCTAAGAGGGGCAAGACGCCTGTGCCGGTGACCTCTGTCCATCCAGAGGCGTCGGACAATCTGTTGGAAGCGCTTCGCAGCGCTTCCATCGACGAGGAGCACCGTACTATTATGAGTGCAGTGGTCTAAAAGGTTCAGTCCGCCAAGAGCGGATTGACTGAAGCCTGTGCCAGCCTTCTAACAGGCTTTGAGGTAAGTGTTTTAAAATATAGGAAAAATATTACCGCATAGACAGTAGCCCCTGATGCTTTGTTCGGTGTTCACAAAGAAAATCCGAACAGAGGATCAAATAATATCGCAGGAGTCTAATATAAGTATGTCAATATGCGTATGCAGGCCTCGCTGCTGGCGTCCGCCGCACTGACTGCGGAGGTCGCCGTACTGAAGCAGGACCTCGAGGGGTCCAAGAAAGAGCTCGGCCTTGCCAAGAGGCAGCTCGAGGAGAACAAGGGTAAGTAATACCCTGTCTATAGATATGTATATATATATATAAGAAGACGCGATTGCAAAATGACAGGATCATCATATATTTGCCAGGGGCCACGACCGAGGTGGCAACCCTGAAGTAAGCGCTAACCAAGGCCGAAGATAAAGCGGCCAAGGAGTGCACCGAGCAGGAAAAACAAGAGGCTCGTGTGGGCGAGGTGCAGCAAGAGCTCTAGGCTCTCTTGACGAAGCACGAGGCGTTGGAGCTTGACTCGAAGACGTGAGAGTCTGAGCTTGCCGCGGCCCTCGAGAGCGCAAAAAGTGCCAAGGCCTAAGCCCAAAAGGCCCTCCAGGAGATCGACGCAATGAAGAATATAGTGGCGGGTAAGGCATTCTATATGCAGAGTAAGCATGTAAGAGTAAATTACCGATTACTTACCCGAATTCGGAGCTTTCCAGGAGCATTCGTAGATTTTCCCCACAGCGTGTCGGATGCCACACAGTTTTACCAGGCCGAGGAGGGAAGCTCAACGAAGAAGCTATTCTGGTCTCAGTATACTGAGGCCGAACACCCGATGCCTCTGAGCGACCAACTAAAGCAGCTGGTCGAGATGCACAAGGCGGCTGAACAGGCCATGAAGGGCCTTATAGTCCGGCTGTGGCCTGGCGACGCCCTTTCGAACAGCTACTTCGGCCTGGTGAGGCGGCTTGTCGATGCCTGCCCACGGCTGGAGGTCGTCAAGTGGTCCGTCTGCATCGAAGGTGCACGCCGGGCTTTCGCCCATGTGAAGGTGCAGTGGGCCAAGCTAGACGATGTGAAGTTGATCAAGGAAGGGCCGCCGCAGGGCAAGGAGCATCGCACCCCCAAAATTTATTATGACGGTGTCCTGAAGGGTGCCCGTCTTGTAGCGGACGAATGTTCCAAGGATGTAATATTTGAGTAAAGTTGCTCGTGTGATCCTGTATGATGAAAAGTTGTTTCATATGCGCTATGCAACGCTTGTGTGAATTTAAAATATTACTTCTGTTTGGCCATTTATCCAATCTGAGAGATGGCTAGTCCTCGGCTTCTGCCCCCATGCCACGAGTGCTGGGGTGTTCGGGATAAACCTGAGCACTCTTGTTCCCATATTTGGGTCCTTCGAGGGAGGTGCTCAGCACAACGAACAAGGCAACCGGACTAATAATGCTTTATCACTCTCACTTAGACATATAATTCTATAATTTTAAATTTCGGCGAAGCCCCTGGTATTCAGAAGGCTGAATTCGGGGCGCGATACACGCCTTTAAGCCGGACAGGGCCGGCCCCTCGCCCTAAGCGGCATAAGTCTTTAGGGACTCGAAAAACCTCGCCGAACAGCGACCAATCTCTCGCCATATCATGACAGTCAGTTTTAGCTTTCTCTACTGAGGTGCTAAGCCCGGCAGAACCGGGGCACAATCGCAGTAGTTCTCCTAGCGCTACCTTAGCCGATAGAGCGGAATGTAAGGTACCAAAACATAGGAGCCAGGCAAACCCAACATTTGACCAAAGACATGATTCGGAGCTGATGCATATAATGCTATAAGTTTGGGGTGCCACACTTGTGAAAGTGTTCGGACTTTTCCCACCATATTGTGGGGTACGTAAGCCCCTGGTGTATTGGCCGTACCAAAGTGTACGGTTGCAAGGTGTCGTTAATGAACACATATATATAACAAGAATGCAATAATAGTCGTGATGTTATGCATTGTTTTTTCAAAAAGGTGCGTTAAAGCAGAATGATACAGATAGTGCGATAAGCAAAGAGTGGGGCTATGTCCCTTCCAAGGGCAAGCTAAGGAATAGTATTAAATCAAATATTTCGCTCGTTATTGTAATCCACCTGGGAATTCCATGGTGTGACGTAGCTGTCTGCCTCCTTGGTTGCTGCATCATGTGTTTGACAATAGTGTTGTCGGATAGGGTTTTGAGAGATTAAGGTCCTAAAAAAGAGAAAAATAACCAAACGGGAAGCCCCTAGTGCGGTTTAAGCCACGTCTTGGGGCATGCCGCAGTGTGCCTCCCTCCCCACCTGTGCCCATGGTATTTTTAATGCGTAATTATGTACGCATGGCACGAGTTTCGCCGTTTGGCTGAGACTGGGGTGGGGGCCGCATTGCTACGCGAGCTTAGATCGTGCCAGGCAGTCTAGTTGCCAATTGCTCCGAGCGTGCTTGAAGGTGTCTGGGTCTTGAAACGCCGAACTAGTGGATTGCCTGGAGAGGCTGCTTTGCGCTTCTGCTGCGAGGGCCGCAGTGTGCTCTTCTGTTCGGAGAGAGCGCTCTGTGTTTCCATTGACTGTAATAACCCCGCGAGGTCCTGGCATCTTGAGCTTGAGGTATGCATAATGCGGTACCGCATTGAATCACGCAAATGCGGTTCGCCCGAGCAGTGCATGATAACCACTATGGAACGGGACTATATCGAAGATTAACTCTTCGCTTTGGAAGTTATCCGGGGATCCGAAGACCACTTCCAGTGTAATTGAGCCTGTGCAATGGGCCTCTACGCCTGGAATGATGCCCTTAAAGGTTGTTTTTGTGGGTTTGATCCTTGAGGGGTCTATACCCATTTTGCGCACTGTGTCCTGATAAAGCAAGTCCAGGCTGCTGCCGCCATCCATAAGGACTCGAGTGAGGTGAAATCCGTCAATGATTGGGTCCAGAATCAGTGCGGCGAATCCTCCATGACGGATACTAGTGGGATGGTCCCTGCGATCGAAAGTGATCGGATAGGAGGACCATGGGTTGAACTTTGGGGCGACTGGCTCCAACGCATATACATCCCTGAGCGCACGCTTCTGCTCCCTCTTGGGGATGTGGGTTGCGTATATCATGTTCACCATCTGCACTTGTGGGGGAAGCCTCTTCTGTCCTTCGGTGTGTGGCTGCCGGGGCTCCTCCTCGTCATCCCTATGTGGCCCCTTGTCCTTGTTTTCGGCAATTAACTTGCCGGCCTGCTTGAACACCCAACAATCCCTATTGGTGTGATTGGCTGGCTTTTCTGGGGTGCCGTGTATTTGACACGAGCGATCGAGTATACGGTCCAAGCTGGACGGACCCGGCGTACTTTGTTTGAATGGCTTTTTCTGCCGACCGGGTTTAGAGCCTTTGAATCCGGCATTGACTGTCGTATCCTCGTTATTATCGCTGTTAATGCGGCGCTTATGTTTGTTGAGACGTGACCTGCTATTGCCATCCTTGGTATCCGAAGTACCATGGTTCTTTGATATGTTATTACTGCGAGCCAGCCAACTGTCTTCTCCCGCACCAAAGGTGGGTCATGAGTGTCGTGAGGGCTGCCATAGATTTCAGCTTTTCCTGACCAAGGTGCCGGGCTAGCCATTCGTCGCGGATGTTGTGTTTGAAAGCCGCTAGGGCCTCTGCATCCGGACAGTTGACGATTTGATTTTTCTTTGTTAGGAACCGAGTCCAGAATTACCTGGCCGATTCTTCTGGCTGCTGAATTATGTGGATCAAGTCATTGGCATCTGGTGGCCGCACATAAGTGCCCTAAAAGTTGTCGAGGAATGCGGCTTCCAGATCTTCCCAACAGCTAATGGACTCTGTCGGCAAGCTGTTAAGCCAATGTCATGCTGGTCCCTTGAGATTTAGTGGGAGGTATTTGATGGCGTGTAAGTCATCACCACGGGCCATGTGGATGTGGAGGAGGAAATCCTCGATCCATACCGCGGGATCTGTTGTGCCGTCGTATGATTCAATATTTACAGGTTTGAAACCTTCTGGGATTTGATGATCCATTACTTCGGCCGTGAAGCATAAGGGGTGTGCGGCACCTCTGTATTGGGCTATATCGTGACGCAGCTTGAATGGGTCTTGCCCGCTGTGTTCGGCCTGGCCGGATTTATTTTCACTGTATCCGATGTGACATTTATCGTCTCGCATAGTGGCGCGCCCCCGTGATCCGTAGATCGATCTTGCATGCTTTACGTTGTCCTCCAATATGTCTCGCAGGTCTGGCGTATCTCCCCATGCCTTTTTATTTGAATGGCGTCGGGATGCAGGCTGAGTTTTTGGCTGGAATGCCTCTCTATCGCGGCCACGAGGTGGCCGATCAGCCGTCTCATACGCTTCTTCCTCCAATCGGGGTAGCAACCTGCATTTTGGGTAACCCTTGGAGGGGCGCTCGAGTTTATACTCCTCGGCCGCGAGGACTTCAGTCCATCTGTCGGCTAGCAGATCTTGATCAGCTTGAAGCTGCCGCTGCTTTTTCTTAAGGCTATTTGTCGTGGCTATAAGCCGGCATTTGAAGCGCTCTTGTTCGATGGGATCCTCTGGCACAGCGAATTCATCGTCGCCGAGGCTTGCCTCGTCTTCGGAGGGAGGCATGTAATTATCATCCTCCTCCTCTCCATCTGCCGCTCTCTCAGGAGGGCTGGCTCCTCCATCCTCCTGCTCTAAATCTTGCTGGAGGGGATTGTTGTTGTCTTCGGCACTATCCGGAGTGTTATTATCTCCTGTGCTGGTATCACCACTTTTACTTTGGCGGGACTTAGAGCGGCGCCGCTCATGTCGGCGCTTAGGTTGCTTCTTGGAGTGGTCATCCTCCACTATCTCGTCGCCATTGCCTTCTTTGGGTGTATCCACCATGTATATATCGTATGATGAGGTGGCTGTCCAGTGCCCTGTGGGTAGTGGTTCCTCTTCGTCTCCCGCATCATCGTCCATACCGTCGATGTCTTTGGAGTCGAAGTCGAGCATGTCGGTTAAGTCATCGACAGTGGCTACTAAGTGGGTGGTGGTTGGGCCGCGAATTTCTTCGTCGTCCGCATCCCAGTCCTGCCGGACATAGTTCGACTAGGATCCTCCTGACAAGAAGAGAGAGCTTAATGAGTTCAGTATGTCGCCAAAGGGCGAGTGCTGAAAGATATCCCCAGAGGTAAACTCCATGATTGGCGCCCAATCGGATTCGATAGGAACGGGCGCAGGCGGTTCGGAGTCCATGGCCGGAGAAGGATCCGGCATTTTAACAACACGGCTCTTGTGCAAGGTAAGGTCGATGTTTGGCTCGATCGCCGCTGAGGGTAAGGCCTCCGTAGCGGGGTCCATCCACCTGTCCATGGACGGCGCGACTGGCTCCGAATTGAGGGTCGGAGCGGCTGCCTGTGCGATCTCCTAGACACTGTCCGATGGTAGAGCTAAATCGTACTCATCGTGACCGCGTGATGCACAAGGCAGAGGCTCGAATCCATCGAAGATCAAGTCTCCACGGATATCGGTCGTGTAGTTTAAGCTTCCAAACCTGACATGGTGGCCAGGGGCGTAACTTTCAATCTGCTCCAGATGGCCAAGCGAATTAGCCTGCAGTGCAAAGCCGCCGAACACGAAGATCTGTCCGGGGAGACAACTCTCACCCTGGAATGCATCACTATCGATGATAGTAGGAGCCATCCAGCCTAATGGCGACGACACATAGGAACTCTCAATGAAAGCACCAATGTCGGTGTCAAAACCGGCGGATCTCGGGTAGGGGGTCCCGAACTGTGCGTCTAGGGCGGATGGTAACAGGAGGCAGGGAACACGATGTTTTACCCAGGTTCGGGCCCTTTTGTTGGAGGTAAAACCCTACGTCTTGCTTGATTAATATTGATGATATGGGTAGTACAAGAGTAGATCTACCACGAGATCGGAGAGGCTAAACCCTAGAAGCTATCCTATGGTATGATTGTATGTTGTAGTTGTTGTCATCCTACGGACTAAAACCCTCCGGTTTATATAGACACCAGAGAGGGTTAGGGTTACACAAGGTCGGTTACAAAGGAGGAGACGTGTATTTCCTAGCTTGCCTTCCACGCCAAGTAGAGTCCCATCCGGACATGAGACGAAGTCTTCAATCTTGTATCTTCATAGTCTAACGGTCCGGCCAATGGAGATAGTCCGGCTGTCCGGAGACCCCCTAGTCCAGGACTCCCTCAGCAGGTATCCATCACCTTGCGCACAAGGAGTCTGTTGAACTCTACATCCACTTCCTCCTCGGCAGCATGTTGTGCCATCTGCCTGCGCCTGCGCCTCCTCCTCCTCTGCTCCACTACTATAGCCCTCGCATCAACGGCTTCCCCCTCCTCCTCTGTGACCTCTCCCAACTCAGGATCCATTCTGGCTTTTCTATTTGGTTGCAGCTGGTGGAACAGAAGTGACAGAGGGCTCAGCCTTTATACTCAAAGTGCAGAGGGTATGGGGGGTAGGCAGCTAGTACAAGAAACTTGCTCCAATGTCAACTCACAGTAATTGCAAGCTTTGACATGGAGCAGTCCAACTACACATACGGCGGCAGTAATTCAAAACAACACTGAAAAACACACAACTTAATTACGCAATTTGACTAGATTACAAGAAATTGTAGGCTTCAGTCAGCCACCAAACACCACCTCCGCCAACGATCAATTCCTAGTCTACCGGCTAGGTTTAAGCTAACTGCCACGCCATTACACGGGAACGAACACTGCAACACTAGCTACTTCATGCAAAAAACATAGACTATGAGCATGTACAAGAACAACTCCTGGTGCATTCTTATTCTGACGAAACTGAATAAATCGACACTTAGCTTAACTGAAAAAGGTAGTAGCAGGATTCTCTGTCTAACAGCAGCGGTTGTGGCACTGGTAGTGGCAGCGGAAGAAATAGGGGGCCACGGCAGCGGCGGCCGCAGGCGCGCACAGCAGCAGAAGGCATCGGTTTGCACGCATGCATAGGCGGGTGTGGTCGGAGCAGGCACGATGGGGCGACGCGAGACGGGCAGAGGGCGTGGGCTGGACGGGGCAGCTGCGGGTGTGCACGCAGGGCACGACCAGAGGAGCGCGGGCACGGTGTAGTGAGCGCGGGGAACGGGTCATCGGGCGTGGCCGGCGCACGATCACGTCGGCGACGATCTACGACTACCAAAGCAGAGCACGGGGAGAGAGGGAGGATGCGGGGCTCACTGCCGTTGCAGAGAAGGCCCAGGGACGACTTGAGATGGCCAGAGTCAACGACTGCGGTTGGCGGTCCGAGGAGGATGACGGAGGTCGGGGACGAGGACGACGTGCGATGAGGCGGGGCCGATTAGGTGACAACAACGAGCAGCGCACGGCGACGGGGACGAACGCACGACGATGAGAAGCAACGAATGGCCCGCAGCATCGCGCCGGAGAACGCCCGGAAGCTCCACGTTGCATCCCCTGTCTCCGCCGTCGTACACACAGGAAGATCGGTTCAAGTAGAAAACCTCGTCAGTCCAACCTGTACACCACATCAGTTCACGAAGGGTAACAGAATAATATTCTGTTACGCGTAACAGAATAGCCCAGATGTATATATATATATATATAATATGTATATATATAATATATATAATATATATAATATATATATATATATATATCCGGATCGCTCCAACAAAAAGTGCTTGCCAAAGGAAAAAGTGTAAAAAGGGAAAGGTGATGATCACCATGACTCTTGTATAAGGGTAGAAGATAAAAGTAAAAGATAGGCCCTTCGCAGAGGGAAGCAGAGGTTGTCATGTGCTTTTATGGTTGGATGCACAAAATCTTAATGCAAAAGAATGTCACTTTATATTGCCTCTTGTGATAAAGACCTTTATTATGCAGTCCGTCACTTTTATTTCTTCCCTATCACAAGTTTGTATAAAGCTTATTTTCTTTGCACTAATAGATCATACATATTTAGAGAGCAATTTTATTGCATGCACTAATGACAACTTACTTGAAGGATCTTACTCAATCCATAGGTAGGTATGGTGGACTCTCATGGCAAAACTGGTTTAAGGAATGTTTGCAGGCACAAGTAGTATCTCTACTTGGTGCAAATAATTTGTCTATCATGAGAGGGAAAGGCAAGCTCAACATGTTGGATGATCCAAGACAATATAACGTTTAGGATATAGGAAGACATAACCCATTAAGTTGTCTTCCTTGTCCAACATCAACCTTTTAGCATGTCATATTTTAATGAGTGCTCACAATTGCAAAGGATGTCCAAGATAGTATATTTATATGTGAAATCTCCCTTCCTTCAATATTCTTTCATGAATTGTTCAAGTGACCAATTCTGCGTTTGCTAACTTCCAATAAGTTTACTACCTATACTTATTATGTGTGAAGTCATTACTCCCCATGTTGTAAGCAGATGAAACGTATATAAATTCAGATTTATGATATTCAATTCATTCAACCATTTACTCATAGGATATATGTGAAGCACGTGAGTAAATGACAAACTACTCCAAAAAGATATAAGCGAAGAACACTGAGTAGTCAAATAATTAACTAGCCATGGGAGGATTCTTTTTCATTCAAGATTTCAGATCCAATGATTTTATTAAAACAGCAAATAAAATTGAAAATATGCTCCAAGTAAAACACATATCATGTGACAAATAAAAATATAGCTCCGAGTAGGGTATACCGATAGTTTTGAAGACGAAAGAGGGGATGCCTTCCGGGGCATCCCCAATCTTAGGTGCTTGAGTCATCCTTGAATATTACCTTGGGGTGCCTTGGGCATCCCCAAGCTTAGGGTCTTTCCACTCCTTATTCTCCTCATATCGATACATCACCCAAAGCTTGAAAACTTCAATCACACAAAACTTAACGGAACTTTGTGAGATAGGTTAGTATGATAAAGAGTAAACCATTCACTTTTGTACTATAAAAGACAAGGTTCATAATTGTTATCACCCAATGCCTACTGTACCATATCATTTCTACAATTTATATAGAGAAATATAAACCATAGAAACTAGAAAACAAGCAAACTATGCAATGACAACAGAATCTGTCAGAAACAGAATAGTCTGTAATAATCTGAACACCAACCATACTTATGCTACTCCAAAAATTATGAAATAAATTGGTGGACGTGAGTAATTTGTCTAATAATCTTATGAAAAAGAATCAACTCAATCGCACTCTTCTGTAAAAATGACAGCTAATCTCGTGACCGCAAAGTTTCTGTTTTTTTACAGCAAGATCACATTAACTTTCACCCAAGTCTTCCCAAAGGTCTTACTTGGCATTTTATCGAAACAAAAGCTATAATGCATGATTACTAAAGTATCTTAGTCATGAGAACACACAAAAAAGTAAGGGTAAATATTGGGTTGTCTCCCAACAAGCGCTTTTCTTTAATGCCTTTTAGGCATGATGATTTCAATGATGCTCACATAAAAGATAAGAATTGAAACATAAAGAGAGAATCATGAAGAATATGACTAGCACATTTGAACCTAACGCACTTTCTATGCCTAGGGATTTTGTGACCACACAATTTATGGGAACAAGAATCAACTAGCATAGGAAGGCAAAACAAGTATAACTTCAAAACTTTAAGCACATAGAGAGGAAACTTGATATTATTGCAACCCCTACAAGCATGTATTCCTCCCTCATAATAATTTGAAGTAGCATCATGAATGAGTTAAACAATATAACCAGCACATAAAGCATTCTGTTCATGATCTACAAGCATGCAAATTTTACTAGTCTTCACATAAGCAAAATTCTTCTCATTCGAAATAGTGGGAGCAACCTTCTTCTAAATCCACTTTAGATGATAGTATTATTCATACTCCAAAAGATATAAGTTAAGTTCATGGAGCATCCTACAATTAATATAGAGTAACCAATATCCAAGCTCAAAATAGATAAGTGAAGCACACGAAGCATCTATAAAACCATAATCAAAAGATTTAAGTGAAGCACAAAGAGCAATTCTACAAGATCATACTGAAAAGATATAAGTGAAGCACATGAGGTATTCTATAAATAAATAAAGGGCTATATCATACTAGCATAGTTCTTAAAGGAAAAACAAAAACACAAAGGACACAAATTATGTGAACAAAACAAAAACTGAGGTATACCGATAATTGTTGAAGAAGAAAGATGGGATGCCAACCGGGGCATCCCCAAGATTAGATGCTTGAGTATCCTTGGAATATTTACTTGGGGTTCCTTGGGCATCCCCAAGCTTGAGCTCTTGCCTCTCTTTATTCTTCTCACATCGATGACTCCTCGTTCTTCGAACACTTCATCCACGAAAACTTAACAAAAACTTTGTGAGATCCGTTAGTATACTAAAGCAAATCACTACCTTTAGGTACTGTTGCAAATTCATTCCAATTTCATATTAGAACTTTATATACTGTATTCCAACTTCATCATGGTTCATACCCCCCGATATTACCCATAGATTCATCAAAATAAGCGATCAACACATAGAAAACAGAATCTGTCAAAAACAGGATAGTCTGTAGTAATCTGGAAGTTTAGTAAACTTCTGTAACTCCAAAAAATTCTAAAAAATATGAAAATTAAAAAAAAATTGTACAGAAGTAATGTGCAAAAAGTTTCAGACCCATTTGACTTTCCAGTAAAAAATGTAAAATCATGCGCTACAGCCAAAGCTTCTATTTTTGTACTATACAAAGTAAACAAGCAATCTAATCATCCTAAAACCAAGGCTTGGCACATTATTTTCATAAATACAATGGATATATATATAAGGGGATACTTATTTTCAGAGAATCTTCCATGAAATATTTTACATTGTTTCCATGAGCATGAACACAAGTGTTCAAGGTCGACCCTCATTTCTCCAATGCATAACCTTCGAATCACTTCTCTTATTGAAAAACTTTTTAGGTATGAGAGGCAAGTAATTTTTTTGTATTTTCATTCTTTAAAAAATGTATGTTTCACACACAACTAGACAGAAACAAAAAAGGAAAAACAAAAACTACTTAGTGAAGAAAGCAAACAAGCATACACAAGAATATCAACCCCACGCTATTGCTCCCCGGCAACGGCGCCAGAAAATAGCTTGATAATCCCCAAGTGCAGGGAATCATCGTAGCAATTCCCAATGGTGGAAGTGATAAGTATGGAGTGTCGAACCCACAAGGAGCTAAAGGTAAGATCAATATTCTCTCAAGCCCTATCTGCCACTGATACGACTCTACGTACACCGAACCTTTGCTTCCAACTAAAACGAGAAATAAAACTACGTTGTGGGTATGAAGAGGATAATTTTGCATGATATCGGAGAGCTAAAATATAAAAGTAGGTGTTGTTATCATAAAGTTAGAATATATTACTAAATATTATAAATAGTGAGTGTGGAATAATGATGGGTCGGTGTGCGGAATTATCCTAGGCAATCGTTAACAAGACCGGTAGTCGTCCTTGCAATTTCATATGAGGGAGAGGCATAAGCTAACATACTTTCTCTTCTTGGATCATATGCACTTATGATTGGAACTCTAGCAAGCATCCGCAACTACTAAAGATCATTAAGGTAAAACCCAACCATAGCATTAAAGCATCAAGTCTCCTTTATCCCATACGCAACAACCCCCTTACTCGGGTTTATGCTTCTGTCACTCAAGCAACCCACTATAAGCGAATCATGAACGTATTGCAACACCCTACAGCGGGAATCCCTCATGCTTGCGCGACGGAGGGCACAATAGGACATCACCAAAATAAAACATACAAATCATACCAATCTAGATCAACAATCAACCCAAAGACAAAGGATATCTACTCAAAACATCATAGGATGGCAACACATCATTGGATCATAATATGTGGCATAAAGCACCATGTTCAAGTAGGGATTACAACGGGGTGCGGGAGAGTGGACCGCGTAAAAGAGATGAGGATGGTGATGATGATGGTGATGTTGATGAAGGCGATCACCGTGGCGATGATTCCCCTCCCGATGGCACTCTGGTGCCACCGAGAGAGAGGAGGAGAGGTTCTCCCCCTTGTGCTTCCTCCTCCATGGCCTCCCCCCTGGATGGGGAGAGGTTCTCCCCCTTGTGCTTCCTCTTCCATGGCCTCCCCCTTGATGGGGAGAGGTTCTCCCTCTGGTCCTTGGCCTTCATGGTGATGATGGCCCCTCCGGGATCCTCCTCCATAGCCTCCGGTGATGATGGCCCCCATCAGCAGGGTGCCAGAAAAGGCCTAGATTGATTTCTCGTGGCTACAGAGGCTTGCGGCGGCGGAACTTCCGGTCTAGGTTAATTTCTGGAGGTTTGGGTATTTATAGGAGAGGTTGGCATCGAGAACAAGTTAGGTGGCCCCATGGGTAGTTTTTTGTTCCAGTATTTTTTATATTTTCCAAAAAAATTCTCCGTTGATTTTCATTGCATTCCGAGAACTTTTACTTCTGCACAAAAACAACACAACGGTAGTTCTGCTGAAAACAGCGTCAGTCTGGGTTAGTTCTAATCAAATCATACCAAAATCATATAAAACTATTGTAAACATGGTATGAATACTTCATAAATTATAGATACGTTGGAGACGTATCAACAAGCAAAGGTTTAACCTTAGGGGAGTTGATACGTCTCCAAGGTATCTACTTTTTCTCATGCTTTTCCTCTTGTTTTGGATTCTAATTTGCATGATTTGAACGAAACTAACCCCGGACTGGCGCTCTTTTCAAAAGAACTATCATGGTGTTGTTTATGCACAGAAATAAAAGTTCTCGAAATGGAACGATACTTCTTGAGGAATTTTTATACCAATAATAAGAATTTTTGGAGCCAAGACCCACCGGAGAGGGGCCCCTGGGTGGGCACAACCCACTAGGGCACACCCCCCTCTCCTGGCGCGCCCAGGTGGGTTGTACCCACCCGGTGACCCCGCTGATGACCCCCTGATACTATAAATTCACATTATTCCAGAAAAAAATCAGGGGAGAAAGAATTATCGCGATCCATGAGACGGAGCCGTCGCCATGCCATGTTCTTCCTTGGGAGGGCAGATCTGGAGTCCGTTTGGGGCTCCAAAGAGGGGGATCTTCATTTTTCGTCATCACCAACCAATCTCCATCGCTAATTCCATGATGCTCCCCACCGGGAGTGAGTAATTCCTTCGCAGGCTTGCTGCTTGGTGAGGAGTTGGATGAGATTCATCATGTAATCGAGTTAGTTTTGTTAGGGCCTGATCCCTAGTATCCACTATGTTCTTAGATTGATGTTGCTATGACTTTGCCATGCTTAATGCTTGTCACTTTGGGCCAGGGTGCCATGATTTCAGATCTGAACCGTTTATGTTATCATCATTATATCCATGTTCTAGATCCGATCTTACAAGTTATAGTCACCTACTACAGTTATGATCCGGCAACCCCGCAGTGACAACAACCGGGCCCACTCCCGATGATGACCGTAGTTTGAGGAGTTCATGTATTCACTATGTGTTAATGCTTTGTTCCGGTTCTCTATTAAAAGGAGTCCTTAATATCCTTGAGTTTCCATTATGGACCCTGCTGCCACGGGAGGATAGGGCAAAAGATGCCATGCAAGTTCTTTTAATAAAGCACGTATGACTATTTACGGAATACATGCCTACATTATATCGATGAACTGGAGCTAGTGCCGTATCGCCCTAGGTTATTACTGTCTCATGATGAATATCATCCAACAATTCACCGATCCAATGCCTACGAATTTATCCTTATTGATTTTGATGTGTTACTACTACTATCATCACCGTTACACTTGCTACAAAATATTGCTATCACTGTTACTGTTACTGTTGCTACTGTCACTACTATCAAAACTATCAAACTACTCTGCTACTTATCACTTTGCTGCAGATAAGTAATCTCCGGGTGTGGTTGAATTGACAACTCAGCTTCTAATACCTTCAAATATTCTTTGGCTCCCCTTGTGTCGAATCTATAAATTTGGGTTGAATACTCTACCCTCGAAAACTGTTGCGATCCCCTATACTTGTGGGTTATCAGCGCCCTAGGGGGGTGGGAGCGCCCTCCACCCTTTTGGATGACTCGAGACTCTTCTGGCCCAACACTTTTTCTTCGAGGGTTTCTTTTGGTCCAAAAATAATCTCCGTAAATTTTCAGGTCAATTGGACTCCATTTGATATTCCTTTTCTGCGAAACTCAAAAACAAGGAAAAAACAGAAACTGGCACTGGGCTCTAGGTTAATAGGTTAGTCCCAAAAATCATATAAAATAACATATAAAACATCCAAGATAGATAATATAATAGCATGGAACAATAAAAAATTATAGATACGTTGAGACGTATCAACCACCCCAAGCTTAATTCCTGCTCGTCCTCGAGTAGGTAAATGGTATAAACAAAAATTTTGATGTGGAATGCTACCTAACAATTCATCCATGTAATTTTTCTTTATTGTGGCATGAATGTTCACATCCATAAGATTCAAAACGGAAGTTTAATATTGACATAAAAAGAATAATACTTCAAGCATACTAACAAGGCAATTATGTATTCTCAAAATAACATGGCCAAAGAAAGTTTATCCCTACAAAATCATATAGTCCGGCTATGCTCCATCTTCATCACACAAAATATTCAAATCATGCACAACCCCGATGACAAGCCAAGCAGTTGTTTCATACTTTTGATGTTCTCAAACCTTTTCAACTTTCGTGCAATACATGAGTGTGAGCCATGGACATAGCACTATACGTGGAATAGAATATGGTGGTTGTGGAGAAGACAAAAAGAAGGAGATAGTCTCACATCAACTAGGCGTATCAACAGGCTATGGAAATGCCCATCAATAGATACCAATGTGAGGGAGTAGGGATTGCCATGCAATGGATGCACTAGAGCTATAAGTTTATGAAATCACAAAAAGAAACTAAGTGGGGGTGCATCCAACTTGCTTGCTCACGGAGACCTAGGGCAATTTGAGGAAGCCCATCATTGGAATATACAAGCCAAGTTCTATAATGAAAATTCCCACTAGTATATGAAAGTGAAAACATAGGAGACTCTCTATCATGAAGATCATGGTGCTACTTTGAAGCACAAGTGTGGTAAAAGGATAGTAGCATTGCCCCTTCTCTCTTTTCTCTCATGTTTTTTTGGGCCTTCTCTTTTTTTGCCTATTTATTTTATTTTATTTTATTTTTCGTTTGGTGTCTCATCCCGACTTGTGGGGGAATCATAGTCTCGATCATCCTTTCCTCACCGGGACAATG
This sequence comes from Triticum aestivum, assembly GCF_018294505.1. Lineage (NCBI taxonomy): Eukaryota > Viridiplantae > Streptophyta > Magnoliopsida > Poales > Poaceae > Triticum > Triticum aestivum. The sequence goes on from NC_057803.1 coordinate 483,232,955, forward strand.
CTCTAATAATGATGATCATCACACTTTTATTTACTTACAACTCAAGAATTACAACTCGATACTTAGAACAAAATATGACTCTATATGAATGCCTCTGGCGGTGTACCGGGATGTGCAATGAATCAAGAGTGACATGTATGAAATAATTATGAATGGTGGCTTTCCACAAATACGATGTCAACTACATGATCATGCAAAGCAATATGACAATGATGGAACGTGTCATAATAAACAGAATGGTGGAAAGTTGCATGGCAATATATCTCGGAATGGCAATGGAAATGCCATAATAGGAAGGTATATGGTGGATGTTTTGAGGAAGGTTATATGGTGGGTGTATGGTACCAGCGAAAGTTGCGCGGTACTAGAGAGGCTAGCAATGGTGGAAGGGTGAGAGTGCGTATAATCCATGCACTCAACATTAGTCATAAAGAACTCACATACTTATTGCAAAAATCTATTAATTATCAAAACAAAGTACTATGTGCATGCTCCTAGGGGGATAGATTGGTAGAAAAAGACCATCGCTCGTCCCCAACCACCACTCATAAGGAAGACAATCAATAAATAAATCATGCTCCGACTTCGTTACATAACGGTTCACCATACGTGCATGCTACGAGAATCACAAACTTTAACACAAGTATTTATCGAATTCACAATTACTCACTACATGACTCTAATATCACCATCTTCATATCTCAAAACAATCATAAAGAATCAAACTTCCCATAGTATTCAATGCACTTTTTATGAAAGTTTTTATTATATCCCTCTTGGATGCCTGTCATATTAGGACTAAATTCATAACCAAAGCAAATTACCATGTTGTTTAGAGACTCTCCAAATAATATAAGTGAAGCATGAGAGTTCATCAATTTGTTCAAAATAAAACTACCGTTGTGCTCTAAAAAGATATAAGTGAGGCACTAGAGAAAATGAGAAACTACTCCAAAAGATGTAAGTGAAGATCAATGAGTAGTCGAGTAATTATGTAACTATGTGAAGACTCCTTCTCATAAATAAAATTTCAGATCTTAAGTACTTTATTCAAACAACAAGCAAAACAAAATAAAATTACATTTCAAGGATAGCACATATCATGTGAAGAAGCAAAAACTTAGGTTCAACCAAAACTGACCGATCATTGTTGAAGAAGAAAGGTGGGATGCTAACTGGAGCATCCCCAAGCTTAGATGCTTGAGACTTCTTGAAATATTGACTAGGTATGCCTTGGGCATCCCCAAGCTTGAGCTTTTGTGTCTCCTTAATTCTTCTCATATCACGATTTCCCTAATTCTTAAAAGCTTCATCCACACAAAACTCAACAAGAAGTCGTGAGATAGGTTAGTATAAATCCATGCAAAACCTTATCATTATCTACTATATAAAATCACTAAAATTATTATTTGACATTGCATACTAAACGGCTCTGCATATTTAATAGCCCCATCCTCAGATAGAATCATTAAACAAGCAAACATATGCAACAATGCAAACATAACAACAATCTGTCTAAACAGAACAGTCTATAAAGAATGCAAGAGGAATCATACTTCCCTAACTCCAAAAATTCTTAAAAATTACCACACTATAGATAATTTGTTGTTACTCATTGTGTAAAAAATTCAAGATTTTATCATGTTCTGACTACAAATATTCAAAACATAAGAACAAACTTTCTGTTTTTAAAACAGCAACATATGGACTTGCAAAATAAGCATGGTAAAGGCTATACTTGACCTTTTTATTGAACTAAAAGATGCAAAACATTACTCTAAATAACATTGAGCAAATCCTAATAAAAGAAAATGACGCTCCAAGCAAAACACATATCATGTGGTGAATACAAATATAGCTCCAAGTAAGGTTATCGATGAAAACGAAGACAAAAGAGGGGATGCCATCCAGGGCAGATGCTTGGTTGTCCTTGAATATTACCCTGGGGTTCCTGGGGCATCCCCAAGCTTAGGATCTTGCCACTCCTTATTCCATAGTCCATCAAAACTTTACCCAAAACTTGAAAACTTCACAACACAAAACTCAACCGAAAATCTCATAAGCTCCGTTAGTTTAAGAAAATAAATCACCACTTAGGTACTGTCAAGACAAGATTCATAATTTTTCTCACATGATGCCTAATGTACCCTACAATATCTACAATTTATATTAAGCAATATAAGCCATAGAAACTAGAAAACAAGCAAACTAAGCATCGAAAACAGAATCTGTCAAAAACAGAACAGTCTGTAGTTATCTATGACTCTCGAATACTTCCATAACTCCAAAAATGCAGAGAAATTAGGAAGTCCTAGGAAATTATTTTATTAATCCTATGCAAAAAGATTCAATATTTCATCGTGCTTCTATTATAAATGAAAACTAATCTACTGGGTGCAAAAGTTTCTGTTTTTCAGTAAGATCAAATCAACTATCACCATAGATCATCCCAAAGGTCTTACTTGGCACTTTATTGAAACAAAAGATATAAAACATGATTAATACAATATCTTAATCATGTGAACACACAAAAACAGTAGGTATAAATATTGGGTTGTCTCCCAACAAACGCTTTTCTTAATGCCTTTCTAGCTAGGCATGATGATTTCAATGATGCTCACATAAAAGATAAGAATTGAAACATAATGGGAGCATCATGAAGCATATGACTAGAACTTTTGAAGTCTCACCCACTTCCTATGCATAGGGATTTTGTGAGAAAACAACTTATGAGAACAAGAATCAGCTAGCATAGGAAGATAAAACAAGCATAACTTCAAGATTTTCAACACATAGAGAGGAAACTTGATATTATTGCAACTCCTACAAGCATATATTCCTCCCTCATAATAATTTTCAGTAGCATAATGAATGAATTCAACAATATAACCATCACATAATGAAGGAAATATTCCCTAGAGGCAATGATAAAGTTATTATTTATTTCCTTATATCATGATAAATGTTTATTATTCATGCTAGAATTGTATTAACCGGAAACATAATACATGTGTGAATGCATAGACAAACAGAGTGTCACTAGTATGCCTCTACTTGACTAGCTCGTTGATCAAAGATGGTTATGTTTCCTAACCATAGACATGAGTTGTCATTTGATTAACGGGATCACATCATTAGGAGAATGATGTGATTGACTTGACCCATTCCGTTAGCATAGCACTTGATCGTTTAGTTTGTTGCTATTGCTTTCTTCATAACTTATACATGTTCTTATGACTATGAGATTATGCAATTCCCGTTTACCGGAGGAACACTTTGTGTGCTACCAAACGTCACAACGTAACTGGGTGATTATAAAGGTGCTCTACAGGTGTTTCCGAAGGTACTTGTTGGGTTGGCGTATTTCAAGATTAGGATTTGTCACTCCGACTGTCGGAGAGATATCTCTGGGCCCTCTCGATAATGCACATCACTTAAGCCTTGCAAGCATTGCAACTAATGAGTTAGTTGCGGGATGTTGTATTACGGAACGAGTAAAGAGACTTGCCGGTAACGAGATTGAACTAGGTATTGAGATACCGACGATCAAATCTCGGGCAAGTAACATACCGATGACAAAGGGAACAACGTATATTGTTATGCGGTCTGACCGATAAAGATCTTCGTAGAATATGTGGGAGCCAATATGAGCATCCAGGTTCCTCTATTGGTTATTGACCGGAGACGTGTCTCGGTCATGTCTACATTGTTCTCGAACCCGTAGGGTCCGCACGCTTAAGGTTTCGATGACAGTTATATTATGAGTTTATGAGTTTTGTTGTACCGAAGGAGTTCGGAGTCCCGCATGAGATCGGGGACATGACGAGGAGTCTCGAAATGGTCGAGACGTAAACATCGATATATTGGACGACTATATTCGGACATCGAAAAGGTTCCGAGTGATTCGGGTATTTTTCGGAGTACCGGAGAGTTACGGGAATTCGCCGGGGAGTATATGGGCCTTATTGGACCATACGGGAATTGAGGAGAGAGGCCAAAAGGAAGGAGGCGCGCGCCCCCCCTCTTGTCCGAATTGGACAAGGGGTGCAGCCCACTTTTCCTTGTTCCTCTCCCCCTCTTTCCTTCTCTCCTACTCCAACAAGGGAAGGAGGAGTCCTACTCCCAGTGGGAGTAGGACTCCCCCCTTGGCGCGCCCTCCTCCTAGGCCGGCCGCCTCCCTCCCTTGCTCCTTTATATACGGGGGCAGGGGGCACCCCATAGACACAACAATTGATCTTTTGGATCTCTTAGCCCTGTGTGGTGCCCCCTCCACCATAATCCACCTCGGTCATATCGTAGCGGTGCTTAGGCGAAGCCCTGCGTTGGTAGAACATCATCATCGTCACCACGCCGTCGTGCTGATGGAACTCTCCCTCAAAGCTCGGCTGGATCGGAGTTCGAGGGACGTCATCGAGTTGAACATGTGCAGAACTCGGATGTGCCGTGCGTTCGGTACTTGATCGGTCGGATCGTGAAGACGTACGACTACATCAACTGTGTTGTTATAACGCTTCCGCTTCCGTTCCACGAGGGTACGTAGACAACACTCTCCCCTCTCATTGCTATGCATCACCATGATCTTGCGTGTGCGTAGGAAATTTTTGAAATTACTACGTTCCCGAACAGTGGCATCCGAGCCAGGTTTTATGCGTAGATGTCATATGCACGAGTAGAACACAAGTGAGTTGTGGGCGATATAAGTCATACTGGTTACCAGCATGTCATAGTTTGGTTCGGAGGTATTGTTGGATGAAGCGGCCCGGACCGACATTACGCGTACGCTTACGCGAGACTGGTTTTACCGCCGTGCTATGCACACAGGTGACTAGCGGGTGTCAGTTTCTCCAACTTTAGTTGAACCGAGTGTGGCTACGCCCGGTCCTTGCGAAGGTTAAAACAGCACCAACTTGACAAACTATCGTTGTGGTTTTGATGCGTAGGTAAGAACGGTTCTTGCTAAGCCCATAGCAGCCACGTAAAACTTGCAACAACAAAGTAGAGGACGTCTAACTTGTTTTTGCAGGGCATGTTGTGATGTGATATGGTCAAGACATGATGAGATATAAGTTGTTGTATAAGATGATCATGTTTTGTTGAAGTTATTGACAACTGGCAGAAGCCTTATGGTTGTCTCTTTATTTCATAAGATGCAAGCGCCAAATAATTTCTTTACTTTATCGCTATGCGATAGCAATAGTTGCAAGAGCAATAGTTGGCGAGACGACCATGTGACGACACATTGATATAGATCAAGATGATGGAGATCATGGTGTCATGCCGGTGATGATGGAGATCATGACAGTATTTGGAGATGGAGATCAAAGGCGCAAGATGATCATGGCCATATCATGTCACATATTATGATTGCATATGATGTTTATCTTTTATGCATCTTATTTTGCTTAGTTCGACGGTAGCTTTATAAGATGATCCCTTACTAAAATTTCAAGGTATAAGTGTTCTCCCTGAGTATGCACCGTTGCCAAAGTTCGTCGTGCGTAGACACCACATGATGATCGGGTGTGATAAGCTCTACGTCCATCTACAACGGGTGCAAGCCAGTTTTGCACACGCAGAATACTCAGGTTAAACTTGACGAGCCTAGCATATGCAGATATGGCCTCGGAACACTAAGACCGAAAGGTCGAGCGTGAATCATATATTAGATATGATCAACATAATGATGTTCACCATTGAAAGCTACTCCATTTCACGTGATGATCGGTTATGGTTTAGTTGATTTGGATCACGTGATCACTTAGATGATTAGAGGGATGTCTATCTAAGTGGGAGTTCTTAAGTAACATGATTAATTGAACTTTAATTTATCATGAACTTAGTCCTGGTAGTATTAGCATATCTATGTTATAGATCAATAGCTCGCGATGTTGCTCCCCGTTTAATTTTATATGTTCCTAGAGAAAACTAAGCTGAAAGATGTTAGTAGCAAGGATGGGGATTGGATCCGTGATCTGAGGTTTATCCTCATTGCTGCACAGAAGAATTATGTCCTTGATGCACCGCTAGGTGACAAGCCTATTGCAGGAGCAGATACAGACGTTATGAACGTTTGGCTAGCTCAATATGATGACTACTTGATAGTTTAGTGCACCATGCTTAACAACTTAGAATCAGGACTTCAAAGACATTTTGAACATCATGGACCATATGAGATGTTCCAGGAGTTGAAGTTAATATTTCAAGTAAAAACCCGAGTTAAGAGATATGAAGTCTCCAACAAGTTCTATAGCTAAAAGATGGAGGAGAATAGCTCAAGTAGTGAGCATGTGCTCAGATTGTCTAGGTACTACAATCGCTTGAATCAAGTGGGAGTTAATCTTCCAGATAAATAGTGATTGACAGAATTCTCTAGTCACCATCACCAAGTTAGTAGAACTTCATGATGAACTATAATATGCAAGGGATAACGGAAACGATTCCCAAGCTCTTCGTGATGCTAAAATCAGCGAAGGTAGAAATCAAGAAAAACATCAAGTGTTGATGGTTGATAAGACCACTAGTTTCAAGAGAAAGGGCAAAGGGAAGAAGGGGAACTTCAAGAAGAACGGCAAACAAGTTGCTGCTCAAGTGAAGAAACCCAAGTCTGGACCTAAGCTTGAGACTAAGTGCTTCTACTGCAAAGGAACTGGTCACTAGAAGCGGAACTACCACAAGTATTTGGTGGATAAGAAGGATGGCAAAGTGAACAAAGCTATATTTTATATACATGTTATTGATGTGTACTTTACTAGTGTTTATAGCAACCCCTCGGTATTTGATACTGGTTCGGTTGCTAAGAGTAGTAACTCGAAATGGGAGTTGCAAAATAAACAAAGACTAGTTAAGGGTGAAGTGACGATGTGTGTTGGAAGTGGTTCCAAGATTGATATGATCATCATCGCACACTCCCTATACTTTCCGGATTAGTGTTGAACCTAAATAAATGTTATTTGGTGTTTGCATTGAGCATAAATATGATTGGATCATGGTTATTGCAATACGGTTATTCATGTAAATTAGAGAATAATTGTTGTTCTGTTTACATGAATAAAACCTTCTATGGTCATACACCCTATGAAAATGGTTTGTTGGATCTCGATCGTGGTGATACACATTTTCATAATATTGAAGCCAAAAGATGCAAAGTTAATAATGATAGTGCAACTTATTTGTGGCACTACCGTTTAGGTCATATTGGTGTAAAGCGCATGAAGAAAATCCATGCTGATGGGCTTTTGGAATCACTTGATTATGAATCAATTGATGCTTGCGAACCATGCCTCATGGGCAAGATGACTAAGACTCCGTTCTCCGGAACAATGGAGTGAGTAACAAACTTGATTGGAAATAATACATACTGATGTATGCAGTCCAATGAGTGTTGAGGCTCACGGCGGGTATCGTTATTTTCTGACCTTCATAGATGATTTGAGCAGATATGGGTATATTTACTTGATGAAACACAAGTCTGAAACATTTGAAAAGTTCAAAGAATTTCAGAGTGAAGTGGAGAATCATTGTAACAAAATAAAAGTTTTTATGATATGATCGCAGAAGTAAAATATTTGAGTTACGAGTTTGGCCTTCAGTTAAAACAATGTGAAATAGTTTCACTACTCACGCCACCTGGAACACCACAGTGTAATGGTGTGTCCGAATGTTGTAACCGTGCTTTATTAGATATGGTGCGATCTATGATGTATCTTACCAATTACCACTATAGTTTTGAGTTTATGCATTAGAGACAGCTACATTCACGTTAAATAGGGCACCATCTAAATCCGTTGAGACGACACCATATGAACTATGGTTTGGCAAGAAACCTAGGCTATCGTTTCTTAAAGTTTGAGGTTGCAATGCTTATGTGAAAAAGTTTCAACCTGATAAGCTCAAACCCAAATCGGAGAAGTGCATCTTCATAGGATACCCAAAAGAAAATGTTGGGTACACCTTCTACCACAGATCTGAAGGCAAGATATTCGTTGCTGAGAATGGATCCTTTCTAGAGAAGGAGTTTCTCTCGTAAGAAGTGAGTGGGAGGAAGTAGAACTTGATGAGGTAACTGTACCTGCTCCCTTATTGGAAAGTAGTTCATCACAGAAATCTGTTCCTGTGACTACTACACCAATTAGTGAGGAAGCTAATGATGATGATCATGTTACTTCAGATCAAGTTACTACCGAACCTCGTAGGTAAAACAGAGTGAGATCCGCACCAGAGTGGTACGGTAATACTGTTCTGGAGGTCATGTTACTTGACCATGACGAGCCTACGAACTATGAGGAAGCGATGATGAGCCCAGATTCCGCGAAATGGCTTGAGGCCATGAAATTTGAGATGAGATCCATGTATGAGAACAAAGTATGGACTTTGATTGACTTGCCCATTGATCGGCGAGCCATTGAGATTAAATGGATCTTCAAGAGGAAGACGGACGCTGATAGTAGTGTTACTATCTACAAAGCTAGAATTGTCGTAAAAAGGTTTTCGATAAGTTCAAGGTGTTGACTACGATGAGAGTTTCTCACTTGTATCTATGCTTAAGTCTGTCTGAATCATGCTAGCAATTGATGCATTTTATGAAATCTGGCAAATGGATAAACAAAACTGCATTCTTTAATGGATTTATTAAAGAAGAGTTGTATATGATGCAACTAGAAGGTTTTGTCAATCCTAAAGGTACTAACAAAATATGCAAACTCTAGCGATCCATCTATGGACTGGTGCAAGCATCTCGGAGTTGGAATATACACTTTGATAAGTTGATCAAAGCATATAGTTTTATACAGACTTGTGGTGAAGCCTGTATTTACAAGAAAGTGAGTGGGAGCACTACAACATTTCTAATAAGTATATGTGTATGACATATTGTTGATCGGAAATAATGTAGAATTATTCTGCAAAGCATAAAGGAGTGTTTGAAAGGAGTTTTTCAAAGAAGGACCTCGGTGAAGCTGCTTACATATTGAGCATCAAGATCTATAGAGATAGATGAAGACGCTTGATAAGTTTTCAATGAGTACATAACTTGACAAGTTTTTGAAGTAGTTCAAAATGGAACAGTCAAAGAAAGAGTTCTTGCCTGTGTTACAAGGTGTGAAATTGAGTAAGACTCAAAGCCCGACCACGACAGAAGATAGAGAGAGAATGAAAGTCATTCCCTATGCCTTAGACATAGGTTCTATAAAGTATGCCATGCTGTGTACCAGACCTATTGTATACCATGCCCTGAGTTTGGCAAGGGAGTACAATAGTGATCTAGGAGTAGATCACTGGACATTGGTCAAAATTATCCTTAGTGGAATAAGGATATGTTTCTCAATTATGGAGGTGACAAAAGGTTCGTCGTAAAGGGTTACGTCGATGCAAGTTTTGACACTAATCCAGATGACTCTAAGTCTCAATCTGGATACATGTTGCAAGTGGGAGCAATTAGCTAGAGTAGCTCCGTGCAGAGCATTGTTGACATAGAAATTTGCAAAATACGTACGGATCTGAATATGGCAGAGCCGTTGACTAAACTTCTCTCACAAGCACAACATGATCACACCTTAGTACTCTTTGGGTGTTAATCACATAGCGATGTGAACTAGATTATTGACTCTAGTAAACCCTTTGGGTGTTGGTCACATGTCGATGTGAACTATGGGTGTTAATCACATGGTGATGTGAACTATTGGTATTAAATCACATGGTGATGTGAACTAGATTATTGGCTCTAGTGCAAGTAGGAGACTGAAGGAAATATGCCCTAGAGGCAATGATAAAGTTATTATTTATTTCCTTATATCATGATAAATGTTTATTATTCATGCTAGAATTGTATTAACCGGAAACATAATACATGTGTGAATACATAGACAAACAGAGTGTCACTAGTATGCCTCTACTTGACTAGCTCGTTGATCAAAGATGGTTTTGTTTCCTAACCATAGACATGAGTTGTCATTTGATTAACGGGATCACATCATTAGGAGAATGATGTGATTGACTTGACCGATTCCGTTAGCATAGCACTTGATCGTTTAGTTTGTTGCTATTGCTTTCTTCATAACTTATACATGTTCCTATGACTATGAGATTATGCAACTCCCGTTTACCGGAGGAACACTTTGTGTGCTACCAAACGTCACAACGTAACTGGGTGATTATAAAGGTGCTCTACAGGTGTCTCCGAAGGTACTTGTTGGGTTGGCGTATTTTGAGATTAGGATTTGTCACTCCGACTGTCAGAGAGGTATCTCTGGGCCCTCTTGGTAATGCACATCACTTAAGCCTTGCAACTATTGCAACTAATGAGTTAGTTGTGGGATGATGTATTACGGAACAAGTAAAGAGACTTGCCGGTAACGAGATTGAGCTAGGTATTGAGATATCGACGATCAAATCTCGGGCAAGTAACATACCGATGACAAAGGGAACAACGTATGTTGTTATGCGGTCTGACCGATAAAGACCTTTGTAGAATATGTGGAAGCCAATATGAGCATCCAGGTTCCGCTATTGGTTATTGACCGGAGACGTGTCTCGGTCATGTCTACATTGTTCTCAAACCCGTAGGGTCCGCACGCTTAAGGTTTCGATGACAGTTATATTATGAGTTTATGAGTTTTGATGTACCGAAGGAGTTGGGAGTCCCAGATGAGATCGGGGACATGACAAGGAGTCTCGAAATGGCCAAGACATAAAGATCGATATATTGGACGACTATATTCAGACATTGGAAAGGTTCCGAGTGATTCAGGTATTTTTCGGAGTACCGGAGAGTTACGGGAATTCGCCGGGGAGTATATGGGCCTTATTGGGCCATACGGGAATAGAGGAGAGAGGCCAAAAGGAAGGAGGCGCGCGCCCCCCTCTGGTCCGAATTGGACAAGGGGTGCAGCCCACTTTTCCTTGTTCCTCTCCCCCTCTTTCCTTCTCTCCTACTCCAACAAGGGAAGGAGGAGTCCTACTCCCGGTGGGAGTAGGACTCCCCCCTTGGCGCGCCCTCCTCCTAGGCCGGCCGCCTCCCTCCCTTGCTCCTTTATATACGGGGGCAGGGTGCACCCCATAGACACAACAATTGATCCTTTGGATCTCTTAGCCGTGTGCGGTGCCCCCTCCACCACAATCCACCTCGGTTATATCGTAGCGGTGCTTAGGCGAAGCCCTGCGTCGGTAGAACATCATCATCATCACCAAGCCGTCGTGCTGACGGAACTCTCCCTCAAAGCTCGGCTGGATCGGAGTTCGAGGGACGTCATTGAGTTGAACATGTGCAGAACTCGGAGGTGCCGTGCGTCCGGTACTTGATCGGTCGGATCGTGAAGACGTACGACTACATCAACCGTGTTGTTATAACGCTTCCGCTTTCGGTCTACGAGGGTACATAGACAAAACTCTCCCCTCTCGTTGCTATGCATCACCATGATCTTGTGTGTGCGTAGGAAATTTTTGAAATTACTACGTTCCCCAACACATAAAGCATTATTTTCGTGATCTACAAGCATAGAAATTTTACTACTCTCCACATAAGTAAAATTCTTCTCATTCATAGTAGTGGGAGCAAACTCAATATAATAGCTATCATGTGAGGCATAATCCAATTGGAAATTAAAATCATGATGACGAGCTTCATGGTTAACATTATTCTTTATAGCATACATGTCATCACAATAATCATCATAAATTGGAGGCATGCTTTCATCATAATAAATTTGATCATCAAAACTTGGGGGGCAAAAAATACCATTTTCATCGAACATAGCATCCCCAAGCTTGTAGCGTTGCATATCATTAGCATCATGGATATTCAAAGAAGTCAAACTAACAACGCAATCATGCTCATCAATCAAAGATTTAGTGCAAAACATTTTAATGCATTCTCCTTCTAACACTTTGGCACAATTATCAGAATCCTTATTTTCACGAAAGACATTAAAAATATGAAGCGTATGAGGCAACCTCAATTCCATTCTTTTGTAGTTTTCTTTTATAGACTAAACTAGTGATAAAACAATAAACTAAAAGATTCGATTGCAAGATCTAAAGATATACCTTCAGGCACTAACCTCCCCGGCAATGGCGCCAGAAAAGAGCTTGGTGTCTACTACGCAACCTTCTTCTTGTAGACGTTTTTGGGCCTCCAAGTGTAGAGGTTTGTAGGAAAGTAGCAATTTTCCCTCAAGTGAATGACCTAAGGTTTATCAATCCGCGGGAGGCGTAGGATGAAGATGGTCTCTCTCAAACAACCCTGCAACCAAATAACAAAGAGTCTCTTGTGTCCCCAACACACCCAATACAATGGTAAATTGTATAGGTGCACTAGTTCGGCGAAGAGATGGTGATACAAGTGCAATATGGATGGTAGATATAGGTTTTTGTAATCTGAAAATATAAAAACAGCAAGGTAACAAGTGGTATAAGTGAGCGAAAACGGTATCGCAATGCTTGGAAACAAGGCCTAGGGTTCATACTTTCACTAGTGCAAGTTCTCTCAACAATGATAAAATAATTAGATCATATAAAAATGCCTCAACATGCAACAAAGATTCACTCCAAAGTCACCAATAGCGGAGAACAAACAAAGAGATTATTGTAGGGTACGAAACCACCTCAAAGTTATTCTTTCTGATCGATCTATTGGGCTATTCCTATAAGTGTCACAAATAGCCCTAGAGTTCATACTAAAATAACACCTTACGACACACATCAACCAAAACCCTAATGTTACCTAGATACTCCAATGTCACCACAAGTATCCACGGGTTTGATTATACGATATGCATCACACAATCTTAGATTCATCTATTCAAACCAACACAAAGAACTTCAAAGAGTGCCCCAAAGTTTCTACCGGAGAGTCAAGACGAAAACGTCTGCCAACCCCTATGCATAAGTTCACAAGGTCACATAACCTACAAGTTGATCACCAAAACATACATCAAGTAGATCACGTGAATATCCCATTGTCACCACAGATAAGCACATGCAAGGCATACATCAAGTGTTCTCAAATCCTTAAAGACTCAATTCGATAAGATAACTTCAAAGGGAAAACTCAATCCATTACAAGAAGGTAGAGGGGGAGAAATATCATAAGGTCCAACTATAATAGCAAAGCTCGCGGTACATCAAGATCGTGCCATATCAAGAACACAAGAGAGAGAGAGAGAGAGCGAGAGAGAGAGAGGGAGAGAGAGAGAGAGAGATCAAACACATAGCTACTGGTACATACCCTCAGCCCTGAGGGTGAAGTACTCCCTCCTTGTCATGGAGGGCGCCGGGATGATGAAGATGGCCACCGGTGATGATTTCCCCCTCCGGCAGGGTGCCGGAACATGGTCCTGATTGGTTCTTGGTGGCTACAGAGGCTTGGGGCGGCGGAACTCCCGATCTAGGTTCTGTTCTGGAGGTTTGGGGATATATAAGAGGTGTTGGTGTCGAGAACAAGTCAGGGGGGTCCATGAGTCAACCACAAGGTCGGAGGGCGCGCCCTAGGGGGTGGGAGAGCCCTCCACCCTTGTGGATGACTCGGGACTCTTATGGCCCAACTCTTTTGCTTCGGGGGCTTCTCTTGGTCCAAAAATAATCTCCGTAAATTTTCAGGTCAATTGGACTCCGTTTGATATTCCTTTTCTGCGAATCAAAAACAAGGAAAAACAGAAACTAGCACTGGGCTCTAGGTTAATAGGTTAGTCCCAAAAATCATATAAAATAGCATATAAATGCTTATAAAACATCCAAGATAGATAATATAATCACATGGAACAAAAATTATAGATATGTTGGAGACGTATCACTCCACCAATGATGACTCTGCAACACAGGACATTGCTGCAAAAGCCACAGAGCGAAATCCTCAAGCCATTACGTCGCGTGGCATGACTGATCGCGAGCTTATTCTATGTCTTCACCTGAAAGCCAATTGCAATCACAAGTGGGTCAAGCGTCAATTTGGCCCAGTTCTTCAAAACATGACTGTCACGCAGAACACTGTGAAGAAGAATATTACTGTGCGCATGAAATTTTCGATCGCACATGGGCCATACTATCACATCTTTATAGTGACGAAGACCTCAAACAGATGGACTTTTAGTAAAACTTTGACTGGTCTCATCCTCCTTCGAAGAAATTCAAGAAGGTCAAAGTTCCTTAGTTGGTCGCAAGTTTATTTTCTTCGTCGCGTGAGACAGATGAAGCTGAGGATCTCGACGATACTGTAGTAGGCCCTACATCAACAAACGACCCCTACAACGCTGGCGCTCCTCCACCGACCTTGAAGGGCGTTAGTGAAGGAAATATGCCCTAAAGGCAATAATAAAGTTATTATTTATTTTCTTACATCATGATAAATGTTTATTACTCATGCTAGAATTGTATTAACCGGAAACTTAGTACATGTGTGAATACATAGACAAACAGAGTGTCACTAGTATGCCTCCACTTGACTAGCTCGTTGAATCAAAGATGGTTAAGTTTCCTAGAAATAGACATGAGTTGTCATTTGATTAACGGGATCACATCATTAGAGAATGATGTGATTTACTTGACCCATTCCGTTAGCTTAGCACGATGATCGTTTAGTTCTTTGCTACTGCTTTCTTCATGACTTATACATGTTCCTCTGACTATGAGATTATGCAACTCCCGAATATTGGAGTAACACTTTGTGTGCTCCCAAACGTCACAACGTAACTAGGTGATTATAAAGGTGCTCTACAGGTGTCTCCGATGGTACTTGTTGAGTTGGCATAGATCGAGATTAGGATTTGTCACTCCGATTGTCGGAGAGGTATCTCTAGGACCTCTTGGTAATGCACATCACTATAAGCCTTGCAAGCAAAGTGACTAATGAGTTAGTTGCGGGATGATGCATTACGGAACGAGTAAAGAGACTTGCCGGTAACGAGATTGAACTAGGTATTGAGATACCGACAATCGAATCTCGGGCAAGTAACATACCGATGACAAAGGAAACAACGTATGTTGTTATGCAGTTTGACCGATAAAGATCTTCATAGAATATGTAGGAGCCAATATGAGCATCCAGGTTCCGCTATTGGTTATTGACCGGAAATGAGTCTCGGTCATGTCTACATAGTTCTCGAACCCGTAGGGTCCGCACGCTTAACGTTCGATGACGATCGGTATTATGAGTTTATGTGTTTTGATGTACTGAAGGTTGTTCGGATTCCCGGATGGGATCAGGGACATGACGAGGAGTCTCGAAATGTTCGAGACGTAAAGATCGATATATTGGAAGGCTATATTTGGACATCGGAAAGGTTCTGAGTGGTTCGGGTATTTATCGAAGTACCGAAGAGTTACGGGAATTCGCCGGGGAGTATATGGGCCTTATTGGTCTTTAGCGGAGAGAGAGAGAGGGGCTGCCTAGGGCAGGCCGCGAGCCCCCCCCCCCAAGGCCTAGTCCTAATTGGACTAGGGGGAGGGGCGGCGCCCCCTCCTTCCTTCTCTTCTCTCTTCCCCTTCTTTTTCTCCTACTCCTAGTACTTGGAAAGGGGGGAATCCTACTCCCGATGGGAGTAGGACTCCTCAGGGCGCGCCATAGTAGAGGGCCGGCCCTCCCCCTCATCCACTCCTTTATATACGGGGAAGGTGTACCCCATAGACACACAAGTTGATCATTGATCATTTAGCCGTGTGCGGTGCCCCCCTCCACCATAATCCACCTCGGTAATATTGTAGCGGTGTCTAGGCAAAGCCCTGTTCTGATAGCAACATCATCACCATCATCACGCCATCGTGCTGACGAAACTCTCCCTCAAAGCTCTACTGGATCATGAGTTCGCGGGACGTCACCGAGCTGAACGTGTGCAGATCAGGGAGGTGTCGTACCTTCAGTACTGGATCGGTCGATCGTTAAGACGTACGACTACATCAACCGTGTTTTCATAACACTTTCGCTTACAGTCTACGAGGGTACGTAGACGATACTCTCCCCTCTCGTTGCTATGCATCACCATGATCTCGCGTGTGCATAGGAAATTTTTGAAATTACTGCGTTCCCCAACAGTGGTATCAGAGCCAGGTTTATCCGTAGATGTTATATGCACCAGTAGAACACAAAGGAGTTGTGGGCATGGGTATATACATATTGCTTGTCGTCACTAGTTGATTCTTGATTCAACGGTATTGTTGGATGAAGCGGCTCAGACCGACATTACGCGTACGCTTACACGAGACTAGTTCTACCGCCGTGCTTCGCACACAGGTGGCTAGTGGGTGTCTGTTTCACCAACTTTAGTTGAATCGGATTCAATGAACAGGGTTCTTTCTGCAGATCAAAAAGCAATCACTATACCGCGTTGTGGTTTTTGATGCGTGGGTAAGAACAGTTCTTGCTCAGCCCGTAGCAACCACGTAAAACTTGCAACAACAAAGTAGAGGACGTCTAACTTATTTTTGTAGGGCATGTTGTGATGTGATATGGTCAAGACGTGATAAGATATAAATTGTTGTATGAGATGATCATGTTTTGTTAAAGTTATCGGCAACTGGCAGAAGCCTTGTGGTTGTCTCTTTATTGCATAAGATGCAAGTGCCATGTAATTGCTTTACTTTATCACTATGCGATAGCAATAGTTGCAAAAGCAATTGTTGACGAGACGACCATGTGATGACACATTGATAGAGATCAAGATGATGGAGATCATGGTGTCATGTTGGTGATGATAGAGATCATGACGGTACTTTGGAGATGGAGATCAAAGGCGCAAGATGATCATAGCCATATCATGTCACATATTTTGTTTGCATTTGATGTTTATCTTTTATGCATCTTATTTTGCTTAGTTCGACAGTAGCATTATAAGATGATCTCTCACTAAATTTCAAGGTATAAGTGTTCTTGTTTGCTTCGTTGATGAGGTTGTTGCTTGTTTGCTTCGTTAATGGCTTTTCGAGTTCCACAATAAAACTGATAACAAAGGAGTTAGTGGCGTCAGGACTTTGAAGAATTTCTTCATGTATTGCTTTGCGGTGCGCCGACCAAATCGCCCACAGCGTCACAACAGTTTTGATTAAAAGTGCATGCGGCATAAGTTCTATCAATGAAAAAATCCATCTCTTGGCATTCCCTTCTGTTGTAGCCTGTAAAAGAGACTATATGTCATCATCTGTGAGAGCCCACACACATCGAGCCATAGTGCATTCCAGAAGGGAATGGCATCCTGCGCCCCGCATATCTAGCACCGATCTGTGGTCACCATTTTCCTGTGTAGTCTCACGTCTTCTATTGGGATCGAGTGATTTGCTAGTCTCCATAGGAAATTCCTAATCTTTCCTGGTACTTTCACTGACCACAACGATTTCCATGATCTCGCTTCTGCTTCATAGTTTGAGCTTCCTGCCCTTCCTTCAAGCCAATCTTCTCTTCTTCTCTTTGTATCAACTAGCATGCGATAAGCAGAACGTACTGAAAAAATGCCATTCTTCTCATGATTCTAGGCCCAAAAATCGGCCATTCTCCTTGTGCTCAAAGGGATCCCTAGAATTATATTTGAATCAGCAGCAATGAAAGTCTGTTCCACCATTTCCTTCCTCCAAGAAGCATTCATATTATCTATCAAGTCCCTTACTAGCTGTTGTGGATTGGCAGAAAGACAAGCTATCGGCCTCATTGTCCCGATTCTAGGGATCCAATTATCTTGCCATATCCGAGTGGTGGCACCATCACCGACTCTCCTTATTATACCCTGGAGCAAAACATCACGGCCTTCCAAGATTGCCCACCATACCTGCGAGGGGTGTCCCCCAACCTCAGCAGAGAGTATGTTGGAGTCAGGAAAATATATAGCTTTTAGCATACGAGCACAAAGCGAGTCCGGCTGCTGCAGCAAGCACCATCCTGACGTGCTAAGAGAGCTAAGTTAAATAGCTCAAAATCCTAGAATCCAAGTCCTCCCATAAACTTTGGTTGTGTCATTGTGTGCCAAGATACCCAGTTGGGTTTCGTCTTCCCTTCCTTGCTTCCCCACCAAAATTGGTGAATTAGTTTGTTCAGGTGCTCACATAAGCCTCTAGGGAGCTTAAAACAGGACATGGAATATACCGGCACTACCTGTGCAATTGACTTCACCAGGACCTCCTTCCCTGCTGAAGAAATAGTTTTCTCAATCCACCCTTTCACTTTACTCCACAATCTGTCCTTTAAATATTTGAAAGCCCCATTCTTATAGGCACCTACATCGGTAGGCATCCCTAGATACTTGTCCTTTAAGGTTTCATTTGGGACATTCAAAATTGTTTTAACCACCTCCTTCACACTAGCCGGGCAACCTTTGCTAAAAAATATAGTAGATTTCATTGGGTTAATTCTCTGACCCGATGCTTGACAGTAAGTTTCCAACAGGTTTGACACCTCTGTCGCCCCTCCACCATTTGCTTTGAAAAACAGCAGGCTATCATCTGCAAATAAATGGTGATTAACTGGCGGTGCCGAAGGGGCCACCTATATCCCACCCATCTGAGATGACTGATTCACATTCTTCAAGAGGCGCGAAAGGCCCTCTGCTGCTAACAAAAACAGGTAAGGGGAGATTGGATCTCCCTGCCGAATACCTCTACTCGGTTTGAATTCTTCCAACTTCTTGCCATTAAGCAAAACCAAAAAATGATACTAAGCTTACAAGATGCATGACAATGTTTACCCATCTCTCCGAGAACCCAGCTTTAACATGATCGCTCTCAAGTACTCCCATTCAACTCTGTCGTAAGCCTTCATCATGTCCAGCTTGAGTGTGCAATGGTGATGTTTGACAACACAATTGCGCTTCATAAAGTGCAAACACTCATAAGCAACAATAATGTTATCAGTAATCATACGCCTCGGGACGAAAGCTGACTGTTCTGCAGAAATAACCTCTTTTAAGCGACTGTCAATGACCTTTGAAGCTATCTTATATAGGACGTTGCAAAACTTATTGGCCGAAACTGTGAAAGGAGGGTCGGGTCTTTTACCTTTGGAATTAGCACCAAAAAGGTTTGATTAATGTCTTTCGCACTCTCCTTTCCCTCTACAATATTCAGAACAACAGTCGTCACCTCCGCTCCACAAATGGCCCAGTGTTTTTGAAAAAAGTGGCCCCGAAACCCGTCCGGACCAAGAGCCTTTGTCGGGTACATCTGGTACAATGCCTTCTTCACTTATTCTTCAGAATATTCAGCATCAAGTCGGGCTCGCATATCATCAGTTACTTTTGCTGGGACTACGTCCAATACATCATGCATGTTATTACATCCCTTCCGAGGTATACAGCTCCTTGTAGAACTGCGTTTCCATCGACTCAATCTCGTCCATGTCTTCTATCAACTGTCCATCAGGTTTTGCTAACATAGATATTCTGTTTTTCTTGCGCCTCAACGCTACTCTTCTTTGGAAATACTTCATGTTCTTATCACCATGTGTTAGCCAGTCCACTCTTGATCTTTGTTTTTCTAGAATTTCTTCTCTCTGGTATAACTCAACTAGCCTATCTGTCACTTTTATCTCCAAATGGCTTGGTCCCACTCTTCCTGGAACACTTCTTAAGACCTCAAGTTCTCTCTTCAATCGTTTTATTTCTCCCTTGACATGACCAAAAGTGTTCCTATCCCAGCTAGATAAATTTTCGCCCAAACTTCTGAGCTTTGTTTGTACTTCTTGGACGAACGAACTAGCATCCAATCTCCCCCACTCAGACTCAATGAAGGTTGGTAGCTCGGGGTGTCTCCCCCACATCAACTCGTACTTAAAGCTTTTAGATGCTCGTCTGTCATCCACTCCCACCAAGAGAGACATAACAATCGGACCATGATCCGACGTCGCAGAGGTTATGTTCTCCACCTCCGCATCCGGAAACAGAACACTCTAGGCTGGGTCAGCTATAGCTCTGTCCAGACAAACCCTGGTATACATGCCGCCCGCTACTCTCTTTTCAAAAGTCCACATCCTTCCCTTGTATCAAAGGTCAGCAAAACCGCAAATATCCAGTGCTTCCCGGAAAGAGTCCATCTGTCCCTAGGCGCGCGGATTGACACCTTCATGCTCTGCTTGAATCAACACCTCGTTAAAATCTCCGAGTGCCATCCATGGCAGATTTGAACTCCCTGTTATGGAACATGTCATGGAAACGTCACGGCAGATGTCCTAGTCTGAGGACTTAGTCGTGGAGCCATCGCGTTGCGGTTAGCTTAAAGGGGTTAAACCGGATAGGACACGGGAGTTATACTGGTTCGGCCCCTTGCGGTGAAGGTAAAGGCCTAATCCAGTTGAGGTGATATTACTAGGGTTTCGATGACCAGGGAGCAAATACGCTAAGCCTGGCTCTCGATCTGATCTTTTTTGTCCCTAAACCACCACCGGGTCATCCCTTTATATACACAGGTTGACACCCAGCGGTTTACAGAATCCCGGCCGGCTCATATTCGTGTCCTGCTCGGTTTCTACCCTTTCTTATCTTACAATACAAGTTATACATCTTATGGCGGTTTACATCTACGGGCCCTAATCCGCCTTTGGGCCTTAGGCCTTCTTGTTTAAACATCCTTCGTAAAGCGCCTTGCTTTCGTGGGCTTCAAATACGAATAACTTACTATAAGTATAATCTAGCCCCTCCTGGGAGGTTTATACTTAATAGTTATATCCCCAACATTAGGCCCCAAATTGATTTGAACTGGTTCATGTCAATTTTCAGTACTTAGAAAAATTCCTTCTTCAACACCTGCTGAAAAACCTTGTAAACCGCCGTGACGTCATCTCCAAGACCATAATAATCCGTCATGACGTCATCTGCCATTAGCTTTACACAGATCCCAAATCTTTTAAGGTATCTTCTTTAATGAATTTCCAAAAATCGAGGCGTCTGCATGTCTATAGATCCGTTTTTCGACCTCCTCGATTCCCGTGTCTGCCGCTTATCCCTTCACCTTATAAATAGGGCCGGGGTCATTTTCACTTTCCCCCCGTGCCTCCCAACCTCACCGTCTTCCTCGCATCGCCCCAGCACCTCGAGCTCCACCGGCGCCGTCGAACTTCGCCTCCGCATCAACTTTGGCCGATGCATCACCCTGAACCTACCAGAGAATCGCGGCGCCTCTTCATTGTTCTTTCAGCACCAGTAGGCCTCCCTTTCCTCCACCGTAGATCTAGTTCTAGGGTTTGAACGTTCCTCGGTGTTCATCGGTGTTCGTCAGCGCTCATTACTGAGTTGTAGTTCCTTTGATTGAAACCTCAATATTCAACCTTTATAGCAATGGCCATAGTTCTTTTTCATCTGTACATCTTGTTTAAGCAAAAACTTCAATCTGAACCTTAATCCACTGCTTCAGTATCCATGTTTTAGGTCTGAATATATTTCCATTTTCCGACCTGTGATAGATACAAAATTATAATGCCAACTTGTGAAACCTGTTTTTCCTTTACTTAGTTACTTCACATCTATACCTTCCATACCAATATAGGCTATTTAACCTTAGAAAATAATAACCTGCCAGGTACCAATAGTCCCCTCGTAAACCGCCAATCGCTTTTATCATTGTAATTCTGATAGCATCAACTTTCGGTTTAACAATTTTGCATGCTTGAATACCTTTCGTCCCTTAACCTGCAATGATTTATGCTTGTCAACCATGAATCTTAAGCCAACACAAACCTTCCTTCAGGTTGTCCAAGAAATGTCCAAGTCTTTTTATGCTTGTAACTGGGTTCCATCCCGCATTACGGAAGAAGATCTGAACGGTTGTGTTATAACTGCCGCTTTACTGAAACAGAGTGAAATCCTTTGGAGAGCTGCCGGTCTAGAAAATCCTCCTGAGCCCAAGGATGGCGAAATAGTTGTGTTTGTTGACCATCTGAGCCGTGGTTTTAAACCTCCCGGATCAAAAAAATTCCTTGATGTGCTTGCTAGCTTCCAAATCTACCCTCAAGATATTGGACCCAACTCTATGTGTAATATTTGTAACTTTCAAGTGTTTTGCGAGGCTTATCTGCAAGAAGAGCTGACCGTTGAACTGTTCAGAGACTTTTCTATTTAAACCGATGTACTGAATTTACAGATGGGCCCAATACTGAACTTGGCGGCGTTTTAATTCAAAAAAGGAAAGACGTCAGCTTCCCTCACGCCAAGCATCACAGTCACTCTAAGGATTGGAATCAGACTTGGTTCTATTGCAAAGATACGTCCCCAGATGACGAGAATCATCTGCTGGGTTATCGTGCTCACCGGCTTACCAATACTTATCCATTTCCCCAAAGGCTGACTACAAAGGAACGGGCCAAATATGCACCACAACTTGCAAAGCTCAGAGCCTTTGTGGCTAATGGTTTAACAGGAATTGACTTTGTTCGTTACTGGATATCTTGGGGTATTTTGCCTTTAAGCCGTCGCCCCGGTTTAATGTGCGAGTACACAGGGGATTTGAAAGACCCTCAACGGCACACTGACATTTAGTTAACTGATGCTGAAATCACTGAAGCTATAAAAAGATACTGGATGAATCGGTGGTTGTCTACAACAAAACAGGGCCAAGTCCCTTCTGCATTTCAAATAAACCGCCAGCTGTAAGAATTGCCTAACCCCTGTTTCAACCAGATATTCTTAACCCTTCCTTATAACCTTTGTCAGTCTTTTAACAGGGTGACGACCCATTTTGGAAGAAGAAGGCTCAGGATAAACCAGCCAAGACCCCTTGACCCAAGAAAAAGGTCATCAAAAAGCCTTCCAAGAAGAAAGCAGCTGAGTCCACCGAGTTGAACATCGACGAGGATCTTGACAACCCGGAATCAGAGGTAGAACTTGATTCTCTTGGTTCCTTTTTCATACACCTCATTGACAATGACCATTATTAGGATGACGCTGAAGCTAGCCGGGATGATGATGTAGAGGTAATTACTCTTTCCTCCAGTTCAGATCCTCTGCCAACACAGAAAACCCGTCAAGCAAACCGAAAAGTAAAATTTTCACACCCTCTAGCTTATCTAGATCCAAACTTTCTTTTGAAGAAACATCAGCATGAAGCTCGTCGCACAACCCGGCATAGTGGCCAGGTGGTTACTTCATCCGATTTACCGAACACGCCGGTTCGTAAACGCCGACCAGAGGTTTCATCTATTCCTGACACATCTTATCCCAAGGCTGGTTATTTTCGGCAGCCTCTTAATCCATCTGACTCAAACTATCAGGGAACTTCCCATTCATCCTCTGGCGAATCAACAGGGACACAGCTCCCCCCCTTAAGACTGTTCCTGGGTAAGCATACTAAACTTAACTCTTTAACCCTTGCACCTATTTAATATTCTAACCTTTATTTGCATTTATTTCAGAGCCAAAGCCAGACCCAGCAAGAAGGCCAAGCTGAATAAACCGGCTGATGATGACACGGCAGCTTGCCCGGAAAAAACTCCAGAACCATCTGAGCCAAACACGGATGCTGTCCTTGATGATCCGCCAGCACAAGATTAGGACACCTTTGTTGAACAAGTAGAAATTGATCCACTGGCTCATGACGATAATGTTTGAAATATGCCCTCGAGGCAATAATAAATTAGTTATTATTATATTTCATTGTTCATGATAATCGTTTATTATCCATGCTAGAATTGTATTGATAGGAAACTCAGATACATGTGTGGATACATAGACAACACCATGTCCCTAGTAAGCCTCTAGTTGACTAGCTCGTTGATCAATAGATGGTTACGGTTTCCTGTATGGACATTGGATGTCATTGATAACGGGATCACATCCTTAGGAGAATGATGTGATGGACAAGACCCAATCCTAAGCCTAGCACAAGATCGTGTAGTTCATATGCCAAAGCTTTTCTAATGTCAAGTATCATTTCCTTAGACCATGAGATTGTGCAACTCCCGGATACCATAGGAGTGCTTTGGGTGTGCCAAACGTCACAACGTAACTGGGTGGCTATAAAGGTGCACTATGGGTATCTCCGAAAGTGTCTGTTGGGTTGGCACAAATCAAGACTGGGATTTGTCACTCTGTGTAACGGAGAGGTATCTCTGGGCCCACTCGGTAGGACATCATCATAATGTGCACAATGTGACCAAGGAGTTGATCACGGGATGATGTGTTACGGAATGAGTAAAGAGACTTGCCGATAACGAGATTGAACAAGGTATCGGGATACCGATGATCGAATCTCGGGCAAGTATCATACCGATAGACAAAGGGAATTGTATACGAGGTTGATTGAATCCTTGACATCGTGGTTCATCTGATGAGATCATCGTGGAGCATGTGGGAACCAACATGGGTATCTAGATCCCGCTGTTGGTTATTGACCGGAGAGTTGTCTCGGCCATGTCTGCATGACTCCCGAGCCCGTAGGGTCTACACACTTAAGGTTCAATGACGCTAGGGTTATAGGGAAAGTATGTACGCGGTTACTGAATGTTGTTCAGAGTCCCGGATGAGATCCCGGACGTCACGAGGAGTTCTGGAATGGTCCGGAGGTAAAGATTTATATATGGGAAGTCCCATTTTGGTCACCGAAAAAGTTTCGGGTGCTATCGGTAATGTACTGGGACCACCGGGAGGGTCCTGGGGGTCCACCAGGTGGGGCCACCAGCCCTAGAAGGCTGTGTGGGCCAAGTGTGGGAGGGGACCAGCCCCAGGTGGGCTGGTGCACCCCCCCACCAAGGCCCAAGGCGCAAGGGAGAGTAGGAGGGGGCAAACCCTAGGTCCAGATGGGCCTTAAGGCCCACCCTAGGTGCGCCCCCCTCTGTCCCCCCTTGGCCGCCACCCTAGATGGGTTTTGGGGCTGCCGCCACCCCTAGGGAGGGAACCGTAGATGGGGGCACAGCCCCTCCCCTTCCCCTATATATACTTGAGGTATTGGGGGCTGCAAGACACACGAGATCATCTCCCTCTTGGCGCAGCCCTACCTCTCTCCCTCCTCGTCTCTCGTAGTGCTTGGTGAAGCCCTGCTGGAGTTCTGCGCTCCTCCACCACCACCACGCCGTCGTGCTGCTGCTGGACGGAGTCTTCTCCAACCTCTCCTTCTCCCCTTGCTGGATCAAGGCGTGGGAGACGTCACCGGGCTGCACGTGTGTTGAACGCGGAGGCGCCGTTGTTCGGCGCTTAGATAGGAATCAACCGCGATCTGAATTGCTGCGAGTACGACTCCTTCATCCACGTTCTTGCAACGCTTCCGCTTAGCGATCTACTAGGGTATGTAGATGCTCTCCACTTCCCCTTGTTGCTAGATTACTCCATAGATTGATCTTGGTGATACGTAGAAAATTTTAAATTTCTGCTATGATCCCCAACAGTGGCATCATCAGCTAGGTCTATGCGTAGTTTCTATGCACGTGTAGAACACAAGTTGTTGTGGGCGTCGATTTTGTCAATTTACTTGTCGTTACTAGTCTTATCTTGATTCGGCGGCATCGTGGGATGAAGCGGCCCGGACCGACCTTACACGTACTCTTACGTGAGACAGGTTCCACCAACTAACATGCACTACTTGCATAAGGTGGCTAGCGGGTGTCTGTCTCTCCCACTTTAGTCGGATCGGATTCGATGAAAAGGGTCCTTATGAAGGGTAAATAGAAATTGGCATATCACGTTGTGGTTTTGGCATAGGTAAGAAACGTTCTTGCTAGAAACCTATAGCAGCCACGTAAAAACTTGCAACAACAATTAGAGGACGTCTAACTTGTTTTTGCAGCATGTGCCGTGTGATGTGATATGGCCAAAAGGATGTGATGAATGATATATGTGATGTATGAGCACTAGTAGAAAACAGGGCTTTGGTCCAGGCCGGCTCAGCCCATTAGTCCCGGTTTAGTTGAGAACCGGGACCAATGTGGGCATTGGTCCCGGTTCGTGAGCCCAGGGGGCCGACCGGGCCACGTGGGACATTGGTCCCGGTTCGTCTGGACCTTTTGGTCCCGGTTGGTGGGACGAACCGGGACCAATGGGCCTCGCTCCTGGCCCACCACCATTGGTCCCGGTTGGAGGCTTGAACCGGGACCAAAGGCTTCCCTTTAGTCCCGGTTCATGTCATCAACCGGGACCAATGAGGTGCCTATACATACCCCCTCGCGCAAGAGAAGAGCACACTGCTCTGTTTTTTCTGGCCGAGGGGGAGAGGGCTTTGTGGTGCTCTAGCTCACCTCCTATGCACATGAGGTGTTCGATGGAATGCCCGAGCCACACTACTTAAGCTTTCTCCTCTCGAAGCTCGACCTCCAAGCTCCATTTTCCTCGAGATTTGTCTAGATTTAGCGGTCCGTCACGCCCCGTCCCCGTCTTCACCGCCGTCGAGCACCCGCGCCGATCTCATCACCGACACCACCGTGGTGAGCCTCTTGTTCTTATCTTCTTTCTGAAAGGAAAAATATTCTTACTTGTATGTTTAGATAGATACTTGTATCATTTTCTTACATTTATTATTGCATCTTATATAGTGCGATGGTTTTGGTATCCGCCCCCGTCGGCCCTCGTCCTGTCTATGATTCAGATTTGGTACGTATATTATCTTTATAACTATTGGTTCATTTATTGTTTATGAAATTATGCCGACCAACGTGACATAGATTTTATTTATCTAGGATGTATGTGAATCGGAAATGCCAACCGACCCTATTGTCGAGAGGTTAAATTTAGTTGAAGAAGAAAACAATTTGTTGAAGGAAAAAATAAAAAAATTGAGGAGGAGAAGATGATATTGGAGTTGCATGTTGCGGATGTCATCGATGATCACAAGATCAAGATGGATGCAATGCGCTTGAAGATTAGAAAGATTAGAAAATATGCCATTCATACCGAGGCTTGGTATCATTATGCCATTGGATCAATTGTTACCTTGGTTGCGATTATGATCGCATTTGTTTTCGCATTGAAATGTTTTACATAGTTTCAATGTATGGTTTAATTAATTAGATGCTCTGGAGAGCTATATGTTGTTAGATGAGAACTATGTATGCACTTTGGTTTTAATGTGATGATGAACTTCTATTAATTTGGACACTTAATTATATATAATGCACGCAGATGAACCGGCAATGGATGTACGGTGACAGACACACCCGCGAGTACATTAAGGGCGTGCATGAGTTTCTCGATGCGGCTGAGGCAAACAAGCAGAATGGTTTTATGTGTTGTCCATGCACTGAATGTGGGAATACGAGGTCTTACTCTAACCGGAAAATCCTTCACTCCCACCTGCTTTACAAGGGTTTCATGCCACACTATAATGTTTGGACGAGGCACGGAGAAATAGGGGTTATGATGGAAGACGGCGAAGAAGAAGAGTACGATGACAACTATGTGCCCCCTGAATATGGTGATGCTGCAACGGGGGGAGCTGGTGAAGATCAAGAGGAACCAGACGATGTGCCCAATGATGCTGCCATGGGTGAAGCTGCTGAAGATCAAGAGGAACCAGACGATGTGCCTGATGATGATGATCTCCGCTGGGTCATTGTCGATGCAAGGACGCAATGCATTAGTCAAAAGGAGAAGCTGAAGTTCAATCGCATGTTAGAGGATCACAAAAAAGGGTTATACCCCAATTGCGAAGATGGCAACACAAAGCTCGGTACCGTACTGGAATTGCTGCAGTGGAAGGCAGAGAATACTGTGGCTGACAAAGGATTTGAGAAGCTACTGAAAATATTGAAGAAGAAGCTTCCAAAGGATAACGAATTGCCCGACAGTACATACGCAGCAAAGAAGGTCATATGCCCTCTAGGATTGGAGGTGGAGAAGATACATGCATGCCCTAATGACTGCATCCTCTACCGCGGTGCATACAAGGATCTGAATGCATGCCCGATATGCGGTGCGTTGCAGTATAAGATCAGACGAGATGACCCTGGTGATGTTGACGGCGAGCCCCTCGGGAAGAGGGTTCCTGCGAAGGTGATGTGGTATGCTCCTATAATACCACGGTTGAAACGTCTATTCAGAAACGAAGAGCATGCCAAGTTCATGCGATGGCACAGTGAGAACCGAAAGAAAGATGGGAAGTTGAGAGCACCCGCTGACGGGTCGCAGTGGAGAAAAATCGAGAGAAAGTACTGGGATGAGTTTGCAAAGGACCCAAGGAATATATGGTTTGCTTTAAGCGCGGACGGCATTAATCCTTTCGGGGAGCAGAGCAGCAATCACAGCACCTGGCCCGTGACTCTATGTATGTATAACCTTCCTCCTTGGATGTGCATGAAGCGGAAGTTCATTATGATCTCAGTTCTCATCCAAGGCCCTAAGCAACCCGGCAACGAAATTGATGTGTACCTAAGGCCATTAGTTGAAGAACTTCTACATCTGTGGAATGGAAACGGTGTACGTATGTGGGATGAGCACAGACAGGAGGAATTTAACCTTAAGGCGTTGCTGTTCATGACCATCAACGATTGGCCCGCTCTCAGTAACCTTTCAGGACAGACAAACAAAGGATACCACGCATGCACGCACTGTTTAGATGACACTGAAAGTATATACCTGGACAAATGCAGGAAGAATGTGTACCTGGGCCATCGTCGATTTCTTTCGACCAACCATCAATGTCGAAAGAAAGGCAAGCATTTCAAAGACGAGGCAGATCACCGGAAGAAGCCTGCCATGCGCACCGGTGATCACGTGCTTGCTATGGTCAATGATTTACACTACGTAATCTTTGGAAAGGGTCCCGGTGGACTAGCTGTTCCGAATGACGCTGAGGGACACGCACCCATGTGGAAGAAGAAATCTATATTTTAGGACCTACCCTACTGGAAAGACCTAGAGGTCCGCTCCTCAATCGACGTGATGCACGTGATGAAGAACCTTTGCGTGAACCTGCTAGGCTTCTTGGGCATGTATGGGAAGACAAAAGATACACCTGAGGCACGAGAGGACCTGCAACGTTTGCACGAAAAAGACGGCATGCCTCCGAAGCAGTATAAAGGTCCCGCCAGCTACGCTCTTACGAAAGAAGAGAAAGAAATCTTCTTTGAATGCCTGCTCAGTATGAAGGTCACGACTGGCTTCTCGTCGAATATAAAGGGAATAATAAATATGCCAGAGAAAAAGTTTCAAAACCTAAAGTCTCATGACTGCCACGTGATTATGACGCAACTGCTTCTGCTTGCATTGAGGGGGCTTCTACCGGAAAACGTCCGATTAGCCATTGTGAAGCTATGTGCATTCCTCAATGCAATCTCTCAGAAGGTGATCGATCCAGAAATCGTACCAAGGCTAAGGAGTGATGTGGCGCAATGTCTTGTTAGTTTCGAGCTGGTGTTCCCACCATCCTTCTTCAATATCATGACGCACGTCCTAGTTCATCTAGTCGACGAGATTGTCATCTTGGGGCCCGTATTTCTACACAATATGTTCCCCTTTGAGAGGTTCATGGGAGTCCTAAAGAAATATGTCCGTAACCGCGTTAGGCCAGAAGGAAGCATCTCCATGGGCCATCAAACAGAGGATGTTATCGGGTTTTGTGTTGACTTCATTCCTGGCCTTAACAAGATAGGTCTCCCTAAATCGCGGTATGAGGGGAGACTGACTGGAAAAGGCACTCTTGGAAGAGACTCAATAATATGCAGGGACGGATATTCTTGGTCTCAAGCACACTACACAGTTCTACAGAACTCTACCTTGGTGACCCCGTATGTCGATGAACACAAGAACAGTCTGCGCTCCAAACACCCGGAGCAGTGCGACGACTGGATTACATGTGAACACATCAGGACTTTCAGCAGTTGGTTGGAAACACGTCTCAGAGGTGACAACACTGTTTGTGATGAGTTGTACTTGTTGTCCAGGGGACCATCTTTGACTGTATTGACTTACAAAGGATACGAGATAAATGGGAATACATTTTACACGATCGCCCAAGATCAAAAGAGCACCAACCAAAACAGCGGTGTCCGCGTTGATGCAGCAACCGAGAGCGGAAAGGACACATATTATGGTTACATAGTGGACATATGGGAACTTGACTACGGACCTGATTTTAAGGTCCCTTTGTTTAAGTGCAAATGGGTCAATCTGTTAGGCGGCGTGGTACAGGTAGACCCACAGTACGGAATGACAACAGTGGATCTGAAAAATCTTGGGTACACTGACGAACCGTTCGTCCTAGCCAATGATGTGGCACAGGTTATCTATGTGAAGGACATGTCTACCAAACCGAGAAAAAGAAAAGATAAGGAAGCGAATACATCATACGATGAGCCAAAGCGCCACATAGTTCTTTCAGGAAAAAGGGACATCCTGGGAGTGGACGGCAAGACAGACATGTCTGAAGATTATGAAAAGTTTCATGAAATTCCTCCCTTCAATGTCAAGGCTGACCCAAGCATCCTGATAAACAATGAAGATTATCCATGGTTACGGCGCAATAAGCAAATGACACAAGCGAAGAAAAAGTGAAGACTTTCGCCCGCAACTATTATGATGATACCATGAAAAATTTGTAACAGACGAACATGCTACCATTGTCCGTTTTGTACATGCACATGCTATGTGGGTGAAATTATGATACCATCCCAACTTTCAACTTTTTCAGAGTTCATTTGAAATGCTTTCATGTCTTATGGTTCAAAACTTTGATATTTCGAAAGTGATTGTCCATTTTGTACACGAAGTGCATCAAGTGTATTCATAAACTAGTGATTCACACAAATTTTTAAGAATTCAAATTTAAACTATTCAAAATTTAAAACTAATGGCACTAACAGAAAGTTTATAATTTTTGTGACCTAAAATCAAAAAGAAATCACTAAAAAACTATAAGTATTTAGTTGTAAGTATAAATAAAAAATAAATAGAAAAAAAAATCTATTTTTATAGTAAAGTTATTCATAAACTAGTGATTCACACAAATTTTTAAAAATTCAAATTTAAACTATTCAAAATTTAAAACTAATGGCACTAACAGAAAGTTTATAATTTTTGTGACCTAAAAGCAAAAAGAAATCACTAAAAAACTGTAAGTATTTAGTTGTAAGTAGAAATAAAAAATAAATAGAAAAAAATTCTATTTTTATAGTAAAGTTATTCATAAACTAGTGATTCACACAAATTTTTAAAAATTCAAATTTAAACTATTCAAAATTTAAAACTAATGGCACTAACAGAAAGTTTATAATTTTTGTGACCTAAAATCAAAAAGAAATTACTAAAAAACTATAAGTATTTAGTTGTAAGTATAAATAAAAAATAAATAGAAAAAAATGCCTCCTACTGGGCCTCCACGGCCTGAATACGACTAGAAACCCTACATGGGCCAGGATTCAGGCCCGCAGAAGGCCCAATAGGCCCACAGGCAGTAGCAAGTTTAGGCCCAAAAGCCTGCATTAGAGAGGAGCTCGAATGGGGAGGCACACCAGCGCTTATAAACTAGTGCCGGCGCCCTTCAGCTAGTGATGTGGGACTAAACTTTTGGGCGCGGGGCAGCACAAGGCCATTGGTCCCGGTTGGTGGCACCAACCGGGACTAAAGGGGGCATTGGTCACGGTTCGTGGCACCAACCGTGACCATTGCCCCCCTTTAGTCCCGGTTGGTGCCACCAACCGGGACCAATGGCCTTCGCTTCCCGCCCTTTCGGCTGCTGAAAATTGGCCTTTGGTCCCGGTTCATCGCACCAACCGGGACTAAAGGGAGCATTAGTCCCGGGTCGTAGCACGAACCGGGACCATTGCTCTGGCTATATAAGCCAACACTTGTGAAATTTTGGCCAACCGCCTCCCATTCACCCCGACGCCCCCAGGCCGTTCGTCGTCGTCGTCGCCGCCCCGAGCCCGTCCTCGCCCCGCGCCCGCCGCCGTTGCCCCGCCCCGCCGTCGCCCCGCCCCGCCCCGTCACCGCCCCGAGCCCGTACGTCGTCGCCCCGCGCCCGCCGCCGTCGCCCCGCCCCGTCGCCGCCCCGAGCCCGCCGCCGTCGCCCCGCCCCGTCGCTGCCCCGAGCCCGTCGCCGCCCCGCCACGTCGTCACCCCGCGCCGGCGCCGGCCCTTTAGGTTGATGATGTTGATGATATGATGATATGATGATGTTTTTTTCTGTTGATGATATGATGATGTTTTTTTCTGTTGATGATATGATGATGTTTTTTTCATATATGCATTTTTTCATATATGTATTAATTTTTTAAGTTGTTAGTAGATATCGATTTTAGGTTAGTGCATTTTATCACTGATTTTAGGTTAGTTGAGCCTCTTTAGTGCATTTTATGTTTGTTGCATTTTAGGTTAGTGCATTTTATGTTTGTTGCATTTTAGGTTAGTGCATTTTATGTTAGTGGAGAGGAAAAAGTAAAATAAGGAAAAGGAAAATAAGTAGAGAAAGAAGGAGAAGAAGAAGGAGAAGAAGAAGGAGAAGACGAGGAGAGGAAGAAAAGGAAGAGGAGAAGAAGAAAGGAATAGAGGAGAAGAAAAAAAATAGAAATTTTTTTCTATTTTTTTTTCTTCTCCTCTATTCCTTTCTTCTTCTCCTCTTTTTTTCTTCTTTTTTTTCTTCGATCTTCTC
This sequence comes from Triticum aestivum, assembly GCF_018294505.1. NCBI lineage: Eukaryota > Viridiplantae > Streptophyta > Magnoliopsida > Poales > Poaceae > Triticum > Triticum aestivum. The sequence goes on from NC_057803.1 coordinate 483,265,418, forward strand.
CCCCTCCCGATAGGAAAGTTTTATATAGAAAGTTACAATTTTAGAAAAGTTTTATATATGCAAAAATTACAATTTTAGAAAAAGAAGGATAGGAAAGAAGAAAATAAGAAGAGGAAAGAAATAATAAGAGGAGAGGAAAAGAAGAGGAGAAATAAATAAGAAGAAGAAAAAAGAAGAAAAAGAAGAGGAGAAGGAAGAAAGTAATAGTGGAGAAGAAGAGAAAATAGAATTATTCTATTTTCTCTTCTTCTCCACTATTCCTTTCTTCCTTCTCCTCTTCTTTTTCTTCTTTTTTCTTCTTCTTATTTATTTCTCCTCTTCGAGGGGTCGAGGGTCGGGAACTAGGGTAGAGGGTCGAGGGTCGTTAAGGGGTCAAGGGTCGAGGGTTCGAGGGTTCTATAGGTTCGAGGGTCGAGGGTTCCAGCAGGGTCGTCTAGGGGTCAAGGGTTCCAGGGTCGTCGAGGGTTCGAGGGGTCGAGGATCGCCGAGGGGTCGAGAGAGGTTTCCTAGTGTCAAAGTATTGAAGAAATCCATGCCTTCATCATTAGCCGGAAGTAACCATGGCATGTTGGTACGAAGTTCTGCAAAGTTGTTCTGGAATGGAGTCCCGGATATAATAATCCGCCTTTTGGTACGAATTCAGCAAAGGCCTTCCAAATAGCGATATTCGGAAGGCTCTTGCTGAACTTTGTACCAAAAAGCGAATTATCCTATCTGGGACTCCGTTCCAGAACAACTTTGAAGAGCTTCGTACCATCATGCACATGTTACTTTCGCCTAATGATGAAGACATGGTTTTGTTGAATCCTTTGACACTAGGCAACCTCCCGACCCCTCGGCGATCCTCTCGAACATGAGAGGAAGAAGAGGGTCGTCTAGGGGTCGAGGGTTCCAGGGTCGTCGAGGGTTCGAGGGGTCGAGGATCGCCGAGGGGTCGGGAGAGGTTTCCTAGTGTCAAAGTATTGAAGAAATCCATGCCTTCATCATTAGCCGGAAGTAACCAGGGTATGTTGGTACGAAGTTCTGCAAAGTTGTTCTGGAATGGAGTCCCGGATAGAATAATCCGCCTTTTGGTACGAATTCAGCAAAGGCCTTCCAAATAGCGATATTCGGAAGGCTCTTGCTGAACTTTGTACCAAAAAGCGAATTATCCTATCTGGGACTCCGTTCCAGAACAACTTTGAAGAGCTTCGTACCATCATGCACATGTTACTTTCGCCTAATGATGAAGACATGGTTTTGTTGAATCCTTTGACACTAGGCAACCTCCCGACCCCTCGGCGATCCTCTCGAACATGAGAGGAAGAAGAGGGTTGTCTAGGGGTCGAGGGTTCAAGGGTTCTTCTCCTCTATTCTTTCTTCTCCTCCCGATAGCTTACTATGATTAGGTAGCTAGTTCTACGTTTGGCACTAATATATCCATCTGTCATGTTTGAATAATAATTGCCATGTTGTAAATATTTGTAGAAACTATGGACACCGCCCTAGACGAAGCAACAAAAGAAGCGTTGTTGAGGGACATAATCGCAGAAGGAAGTGATGCCATCTCGTTGTTTCTCAACAAAACCGATGGTCTGGAAGGAGAGGGTGAACAAGCTGGCTACGGTGACCTAATGCCGGTGCAAGAAGAAGAACACGAGGACGGCTCCGGTGACCCAATGCCAGTGCAAGAAGGAGACCGTGATGACGGCTTCGGTGACCGAAACGAGTCCGGCCAGGTATATATATTAGTTAAGCCTATGCTGACTAGCTGATTGATGCATTCATTGTTTTGGTATGTACACATATTAATTAAGTCTTTGTTCTTTTTTCTAGCCCTCCGGATCGAGCACAACTTCGGTAAAGAGACGAGGCCCAAAGAAAAATTTGAGCTCGGATGAAAAGTTTGAGATCATAGCAATCGCGCCCGACGGCCAACCTATTGAACCCCTCCGGACAAAGAGCGCATTTGTTGCTCAGTGCGGGGTTCTGGTTAGGGACAAGATCCCGATAAGCATCCAGCAATGGTTTAAGCCGGCTATAGAAGACCCTGAGGTCTCTTATGTCAATGATATGCAGAAAAATGATCTTTGGACTGAGCTGAAGTCAAATTTCACCCTACCGCCTGAGGATAATCCAGAGAACCCAGTTAAAGAGAAATTAATCAAGTCTTTTGCTCTGAAGAGGATGGCAGAACTATTCAGGAGGTGGAAGAAAGAACTGAATAAGTTTGTCGAAAATAATGAGACACCAGAATTCAAGGGCAGATATGAGAAGATCAGAGATCACTGGCCCGCATTTGTGGCCCACAAGACATCAGAAAAGATTTAGAAGATGTGGCGACAAACAAGCAAAATGCTGCGAAGAAGAAGCTTCACCACCGCACGGGGTTAGGTGGCTACCTCATAGCCCGGCCTAAGTGGTCCAAGACTGAGAATGATCTGGTTCATAAAGGGATCGAACCAGAGACAATTAACTGGCCATACCGTTGCCGGACTTGGTTCTTCGGGGCTAGCGGAACCCTGGACCCTGTAACAGGGAAGTGCATTTGGACGAACGATCAAATGGACATACCAGTCAGTAAGCTTAAGCAGTATATTGAAGCAGCGCAGGAAGGGACGTTCTTTCCAGAAAGAGAGAACGACGAGCTCACAAGGGCCCTCGGGAATCCTGAGCACCCTGGACGAACACGAGGCACGCCAGGCTCCATTCCGTGGAAGGTTGGGTTTCCGGATGCAGGCGGTTACAAATCCCAGGAGAGGAGGAAAAAAGTGCAACAGACCCAAATGCAGGCGCTGCAAGCAAGGGTAGACGCGATAGAGGAACGAGAAGCAAATCGCAGCAAACGTACTGCCGAAGCCTCCCCGAAGCTACCCCGCCATCTCAGCGCAGAAGCAGTGTGGCTTCCACCGAGCTGCTTCAGCCGGAGCATGCCTTGACGGCTCCTGCCAGCTATCCCGTGGATGCTATAACGGAGTCTCAAAATTGCCACCTTATGACGCAATGGATGAATTTGAAGGTCAAGGCGGCTGTTGGCTCTGTTTATCCTACTGAACCCGGCGCAACTTTTCACTGCCGGCCGATTCCAGAAGGATATGCTAGGGTGATGGTGGATGAGATAACAGAGGGATTTGAGGACCTCCAGCTTGACCACCCTACCGGTGAAGGGGAGACTAGGCTGGGGTCTGCTCTGAAGACTCCATGCCTATGGCGGAAGGAGCTCATCAACCTTCCGAACTGGACGCCACCGCCTCCTCCTCCTCCTCCGGCGAGTCAGGGCACTCCGCCTCCACCGCCTCCTCCTCCGGCGAGTGACGATCAGGGCCCTCGGCCGGCTCCTTCTCCGGCGCGTGGCGGCACTCCGCCTCCTTCTCCGCCTGCGCCGACGCGCCCGAGCAGCCAGCCTCCTCCTTCTCCGCCTCGTCAGCAAGGGCGGAAGAGACCTGCCGCCGCTCCAGCTGCTCCGGCGCGTCGTAGTCCTTCTCCTCCGCCTCTTAAGCAAGTAAAGAAGACAACCGCTACGTCTGCTCGGTCGGCGTCTAGCAGTACAACCAGAGGCGGGAGGACATACAGATTCGGTCCTTCTCTGAAGACTCCAGAGAAGTTACCATATGAGAGGACCCTGGAGGAGAACGCCGAGATCGCGCGAGAAGAAGTGAGGAACTTCTTTGAAGGGGTGAAAGCAAAGAAACATCCACCTCCGGAGGAGAAGGTAGATCGGGTGAAAGTGAAGCGCACTCTGGCTGCCCTGACAAAACCACCGAAGTCTGATCCGCCGAAAGGAAACTATGACCGCATTATTGGAAAGGAATTTGCCGAAGCGGAGCGGTCGGGAAGTACTGTCAGTGATCAAAGGCTGAAAGAACGACGAGCTGGGAAACAAATTGCCCAGCTCGGCGAACAAGCGAAGCAATCGTGCCCCCCGCTCAAGGTGCCTAGCCACAACGTCGCTAATGATCCGAGGATGGTGCCCGGTTATAGCAATCTTGCAGATTACCTGCCCGACGAAGTACATTATGAACCCATGGACGTGCAGATACAAAGATACGAGTACGGGAAGCCTCTCGTCAAAGATGAAAGATCTCTATCAACGATGATGCGAAGATTGCATGATTGGTACTTGAAAATCTGCAGAGACTCTGGGGGGAGGAGTACTTTGTATGTGAAAGTTAAAAAGGAGCATGACCTCGTTGGAATTGATCTGTTGCCTGTTCCATTTGAGGAGTTCTATCAGTTTTTCAATCAATTGGCCCTCGATAAAACAACGGTCGCCTGCTACTGTCTGTAAGTAGTACTACTTCTGTCATTAAGTTTCTCTATATAGCTTAGCTCTTTCATTGCATGTATTTATAATCATCCTCACTATATTATGCAGATTGAAGATCGCCGAATTGAAGAAAAGACAAGTCGGTGATATTGGGTTCATTAACACATATCTCATAGATGCAACTGAGGTTAAACTTCATGCCGCAGCTACCGAGGCCAACTTGCTACGATCGTTCGTAATAAATCAAAACAAAGATATAATACTCTTTCCTTACAACTTCAGGTGAGTGTTACTGTCTTGTGCGTATTCGGTTTCCCTTATATATTAGTCAAGGTTATAGTAATGTAATTGATGAGTTATGCATGTGTGTGCAGTTTCCACTATATTCTCCTAGAGATTAAGCTTGAGCAGGGAGTAGTAACCGTCTTAGACTCTAAACGAAAAGATACCAGGACTATGCAGACATGACTCAAATACTCCAGAAGTAAGTTAAATCGATCATTATCCACCATATCAGCAACTTTGTTCATTTCCTGATATCAAGTAATTGTTTTCTTTGTCCGGCAGGGTTTGGAGAAAATTCACCAAAACAGTTCCGGGACTGCCGAAGGAGCTGGAATTTAGACACCCGAAAGTAAGTACTATAGTAGCATGTTCCGCGCATCTCCTAGTGATTCAAGCGCTAGTTTCATCAATACCATTTAGCATTCTTGCTTATCAGTTTGATTGACCTCTATTTCTTGTAAAGTGGTTGTGGCAGGAACAAGGGAATGATTTCTATGGATACTACATCTGCGAGTCCATCCGCCACACGACCTGTGAGCGGGGCGGGTACTCTAACGAACAATATGAAGTACGTAAATAACAACATTCACAATTTTATTTTATTACCATCATTTGTGTTGAGTTTCATTCATTCATATATATATGTATTGACCCCCTTCTTCAAATTAGATGTTTCGGAAGCGGGATGAACTCCTAGCACCAGCTCGCATGCGAGCAATTCAAGAGGAATTGGCGGCATTCTTTCTTGACCACGTGATCCCTGAAGACGGAGAATTCTATGTGGACCCTGAGTCCGTATGATTATATTTGTAAGATATAATTATTGTATATATGTAGCCGGTAGTGTCAGATAGATATACGAGAACTTGTTGTTCGACCAATCTCTCGGAGAAGGAGAGGTGGTCGATATCACTTCTCTCTGTATGCATATATGTTCATGACGATCTTTTGTTTCCTTCGTTTGCTTACTAGCTAGCCAGCGTGTCTAGTCCTCTCTATACGTATGTATAGTACGTAGCGTCGACCAAGCACGGACATAAGAGAGGACACTTCTCTCTATTAATTATAGCTAGCTAACACAATATATGAAACACCTAAATTAACCCCCCAAAACCCCCAACCCCCCCCTTCAAAAAAAACAAAAACCCCAACCACAGAAATGCTGACGCGTGGATGCCTATTGGTCCCGGTTGGTGCCACCAACCGGGACCAAAGGGTCTCCTGACTGGGCTCTGCGCACTGCCCACGTGGAGGGCCTTTAGTCCCGGTTCTGGATTGAACCGGGACTAAAGGGGGAGGTATTAGTACCGACACTTTAGTCCCGGTTCCGGAACCGGGACTAAAGGCCCTTACGAACTGGGACTATATGCCCTTTTTCTACCAGTGGAGATTGATCATGTTCTTGTAATAGGAATCACGACTTGCATGTCGATGAGTATGACAGCCGGCAGGAGCCATAGGAGTTGTCTTAATTTATTTATGACCTGCGTGTCAACATAAACGTCATGTAATTACTTTACTTTATTGCTAAAGCGTTAGCCATAGTAGTAGAAGTAATAGATGACGAGACAACTTCAAGAAGACATGATGATGGAGATCATGATGATGGAGATCATGGTGTCATGCCGGTGACAACGATGATCATGGAGCCCCGAAGATGGAGATCAAAAGGAGCAAATGATATTGGCCATATCATGTCACTATTTGATTGCATGTGATGTTTATCATGTTTTACATCTTATTTGCTTAGAACGACAGTAGCTTAAATAAGATGATCCCTCGTAATAATTTCAAGAAAGTGTTCCCCCTAACTGTGCACCGCTGCGAAGGTTCGTTGTTTCGAAGCACCACGTGATGATCGGGTGTGATAGATTCTAACGTTCGAATACAACGGGTGTAAGCCAGATTTACACACGCAATACACTTAGGTTGACTTGACAAGCCTAGCATGTACAGACATGGCCTCGGAACACGGAATACCGAAAGGTCGAGCATGAGTCGTATAGAAGATACGATCAACATGAAGATGTTCACCGATGTTGAGTAGTTTGTCTCACGTGATGATCGGACACGGCCTAGTTGACTCGGATCATGTATCACTTAGATGACTAGAGGGATGTCTATTTGAGTGGGAGTTCATTAAATAATTTGATTAGATGAACTTAATTATCATGAACATAGTCTAAATTGTCTTTGCAAATATGTTGTAGATAAATAGCTCACGTTGTAGCTCCCTGTTTCAATACGTTCCTAGAGAAAGACCAAGTTGAAAGATATTGTAAGCAATGATGCGGACTGGGTCCGTAGTCTGAGGAGTGTCCTCACTGCTACACAGAAGGCTTATGTCTTTGATGCACCGCTCGATGTGCAAACCCCTACAACGTCGTCTGTGGATGTTGTGAACACCTGACAGACACATCCTGATGACTACTTGATAGTTTAGTGCACCATACTTTACGGCTTAGAATCGGGATTCCAATGACGTTTTGAACGCCATAAGACATATGAGATGTTCCAAGAGCTGAAATTGGGATTTCAGGCTCATGCCTGTGTTGAGAGGTATGAGACCTCTGACAAGTTCTTTTGCCAACAAGACGGAGGAGAATAGCTCAGCTAGTGAGCATGTGCTCAGAATGTCTGGGTGCTACAATCACTTAAATCAAGTGGGAGTTAAACTTCCATATAAGATAGTGATTGATAGAGTTCTCTAGCCACTATCACTAAGCTACTAGATCTTCATGATGAACTATGACATGCAAGGGATGGAGTTGATCCCGGAGCTGTTCGCGGTGCTTAAGACCGCAAAAGGTGGAAATCAAGAAGGAGCATCAAGTGTTGATGGTTTAACAAGACCACTGGTTTCAAGAAGGGCAAGGGCTAGAAGGGAAACTTCATGGATGGCAAACCAGTTGCCGCTCCAGTGAAGGAACCCAAGGTTGAACCCAAACCCGAGACTAAGTGCTTCTATTGTAAGGGGAACGGTCACTGGTAGCGGAATTACCCCAAATGCATGGTAGATAAGAAGGCTGGCAACTTCAAAGTATATACGTGTTATTAATGTGTACCTCACTAGTACTCCTGGTAGCACCTGGGTATTGGATACCGATTCAGTTGCTATTATTGGTGACTTGAAGAAAAAGCTACGGACTAAACGAAGACTGGCTAAGGGCGAGGTGACGATGTGTGTTGGAAGTGTTTCCAAAGTTGATGAGATCACCATCGCATGCTCCATCTGCCTTCGAGATTAGTATTGAACCTAGATAAATGTTATCAGGTGTCTACATTGAGCATGAATATGATTAGATCATGCTCATTGCAATACGGTTATTCATTTAAGTTAGAGAATAATAGTTATTCGGTTTACATGAATAATACCTTTCATGGTCATGCACCCTATGTGAATGGTTCAGTGAATCTCGGTCGTGGTAATACACATGTTCACGCCAAAAGATGTAGATAGTACCACTTTCTTGTGGCACTGCCGCTTAGGTCATATTGGCGTAAGATGCATGAAGAAACTCCGTGTCGATGGATGTTTGGAGTCACTTGATTTTGAATCGCTTGACACATGCGCGCCATGCCTCATGGGCAGGATGACTAAGACCCCGTTTTCAGGTACAATAAAACGGGTAAGTGACTTGTTGGAAATCATACATGTTGATGCGTGTGATCCAATGAGAATTGAAGCGTGCAGTGGATATCGCTATTTTCTCATCTTCACTGACGATTTGAGTAGATATAGGTATATTTACTTAATGAAGAACAAGCTGAAACATTTGAAAAGTTCAAGCGGTTTCAGAGTGAAGTTAAGAACCATCATAACAAGAAGATCAAATTCCTACGATCTGATCGATGAGAATTTCTGAGTTATGAGTTTGGCAATCACTTAAGACATTGTGGAATTGTTTCATAGTTGAACACCACAGGGTAATGGTGTGTCCGGACATCGTAATCGAACCTTATGAGATATGGTGCGATCTATGATGTCTCTTACCGATCTACCGCTATTATTTTGAGGTTATGCATTAGAGACAGCTGCATTCACTTTAGATAGGACACCATATAAGTCCGTTGAGACGACGTCGTATGAATATTGGTTTGGCAAGAAACCAAAGTTGTTGTTTCTTAATGTTTGGGGCTGCGATACTTAAGGCTTCAGCCGGAAAGGCTCGAACCCAAAAACGGACAAATACATCTTCATAGGATACCCAAAGGTAACAGTTGGGTATACCTTCTACCTCAGATCCGAGGGCAAATTGTTTGTCGCTAAGAACGAGTCCTTTCTCGAGAAGGAGTTTCTCTCGAAAGAATTGAGTGGGAGGAAGATAGAACTTGATGAGGTTGTCAGACCTTTACTTCAACCAGAGAGTGATGCAACACAGAAAGATGTTTTTTGTGGCACCTACATTTGTTGAAGAGGAAGTTAATGATAGTGATCATGAAGCTTCGGATCAAGTTGCTATCGAACCTCATAGGTCGACAAGGATATGTACTACTCCTGAGTGGTATGGTAATCCTGTCTTAGATATCATGTTGTTGGACAACAATGAACCTAAAAACTATGGAGAAGCAATGGTGGGCCCGTATTCCGACAAATGGTTAGAAGCCATGAAATCCGAGATAGGATCCATGTATCAGAACAAAGCATGGACTTTGGTGGACTTGCCCAATGATCGGCAAGTCATTGAGATAAATGGATCTTTAAGAAGAAGACGGACGTGGATGGTAATGTTACCGTCTATGAAGCTCAACTTGTGGCAAAGAGTCTTTTCACAAGTTCAAGGAGTTGACTACGATGAGATTTTTTCTCACCCGTAGCGATGTTTAAGTCCGTCGGAATCATGTTAGCATTAGTTGTATTTTTTGATTTTGAAATCTGACAGATGGATGTCAAAACAAGTTTTCTTACTAGTTTTCGTAAGAAAAAGTTGTATGTGATACAATCAAAGGTTTTGTCAATCCTAAGGATGCTAAAAGGTATGCTGGCTCTAGCAATCCTTCTATGGACTAGAGCAAGCATCTTGGAGTCGGAATATATGCTTTGATGGAGTTATCAAAGCTTTTAGGTTTATACAATGTTTGCTAGAAACTTGTATTTACAAGAAAGTGAGTGGGAGTACTACAACATTTCTGATAAGTTTATGTGGATGACATATTGTTGATTCGAAATAATGTAGAATTTCTGGAAACCATAAACGGTTGTTTGAAGAGTGATTTTCAAAGGAAGACCTGGATAAAGCTGCTTACATATTGGGCATCAAGATCTATAGAGATAGATCAAGATGCCTGATGATACTTTCAAAGAACGCACACCTTGACATGTTTTTGAAGGAGCTCAAAATAGATCAGTCAAAGAAGGGATTCTTACCTGAGTTGTAAGGTGTGAAGTTGAGTAAGACTCAAAGATTGACCACGGCAGAAGAAAGAGGAAGGACGAAGGTCGTCCCCTATGCTTTTGTCATAGGCTCTATACGGTATGCCATGCTGAGTACCGCACCAGATGTGTGCCTTGCCACATGTCTGGCAAGAGGGTACAAAGGTGATCTAGGATTAGATCACCAGATAGCGGTCAAAATTATAATTAGAGGAATAAGGAAATGTTTCTCGGTTATGGAGGTGATAAAGAGTTCGACGTAAAGAGTTATGTCGATGCAAGCTTAACACCTATTCGGATAGCTCTGAGTAGAGATACCGGATACGTATAATGGAGCAACAATTTTGAATTGCTCCAAGTGGAACGTGGTAGCAGCATCTACGATATGACATAAAGCTTTGCGAAATACATAGGGATCTGAATATTGCAGACCCGTTGACTACAACCTCTCTCACAAGCATAACATGATCAAACCCAGAACTCATTAAGTGTTAATCACATAGTGATGTGAACTAGATTATTGAGTCTAGTAAACTCTTTGGATGTTGGTCACATGGCGATGTGACCTATGAGTGTTAATCACATGGCGATGTGAACTAGATTATTGACTCTAGTGCAAGTGGGAGACTGTTGGAAATATGCCCTAGAGGCAATAATAAATTAGTTATTATTATATTTCATTGTTCATGATAATCATTTATTATCCATGCTAGAATTGTATTGATAGGAAACTCAGATACATGTGTGGATACATAGACAACACCATGTCCCTAGTAAGCCTCTAGTTGACTAGCTCGTTGATCAATAGATGGTTATGGTTTCCTGACCATGGACATTGGATGTCATTGATAATGGGAACACATCATTAGGAGAATGATGTGATGGACAAGACCCAATCCTAAGCCTAGCACAAGATTGTGTAGTTCGTATGCTAAAGCTTTTCTAATGTCAAGTATCATTTCCTTAGACCATGAGATTGTGCAACTCCCGGATACCGTAGGAGTGCTTTGGGTGTGCCAAATGTCACAACGTAACTGGGTGGCTATAAAGGTGCACTATGGGTATCTCCGAAAGTGTCTGTTGGGTTGGTACGAATCGAGACTGGGATTTGTCACTCCGTGTAACGGAGAGGTATCTCTGGGCCCACTCCGTAGGACATCATCATAATGTGCACAATGTGACCAAGGAGTTGATCACGGGATGATGTGTTATGGAAAGAGTAAAGAGACTTGCCGATAACGAGATTGAACAAGGTATCGGGATACCGACGATTGAATCTCAGGCAAGTATCATACCGATAGACAAAGGGAATTGTATACGGGATTGATTGAATCCTTGACATCGTGGTTCATCTGATGAGATCATCGTGGAGCATGTGGGAACCAACATGGGTATCCAGATCCCGCTGTTGGTTATTGACTGGAGAGTTGTCTCGGCCATGTTTGCATGACTCCCGAGCCCGTAGGGTCTACACACTTAAGGTTCGATGACGCTAGGGTTATAGGGAAAGTATGTACGCGGTTACCGAATGTTGTTTGGAGTTCCGGGTGAGATCCTGGACGTCACGAGGAGTTCCAGAATGGTCCGGAGGTAAAGATTTATATATGGGAAGTCACGTTTTGGTCACCGGAAAAGTTTTGGGTGCTATCGGTAACGTACCGGGACCACCGGGAGGGTCCCGGGGGTCCACCAGGTGGGGCCACCAGCCCTAGAAGGCTGCGTGGGCCAAGTGTGGGAGGGGACCAGCCCCAGGAGGGCTGGTGCACCCCCCCCCCCACCAAGGCCCAAGGCACAAGGGAGAGTAGGAGGGGGCAAACCCTAGGTCCAGATGGGCCTTAAGGCCCGCCCTAGGTGCGCCCCCTCTCTCCCCCCTTGGCCGCCACCCTAGATGGGTTTTGGGGCTGCCGCCACCCGTAGGGAGGGAACCGTAGATGGGGGCGCAGCCCCTCCCCTTCCCCTATATATACTTGAGGTATTGGGGGCTGCAAGACACACGAGATCATCTCCCTCTTGGCGCAGCCCTACCTCTCTCCCTCCTCGTCTCTCGTAGTTCTTGGCGAAGCCCTGCTGGAGTTCCGCGCTCCTCCACCACCACCACGCCGTCGTGCTGCTGCTGGACGGAGTCTTCCCCAACCTCTCCTTCTCCCCTTGCTGGATCAAGGCGTGGGACACGTCACCGAGCTGCACGTGTGTTGAACGCGGAGGCGCCGTTATTCGGCGCTTAGATCGGAATCAACCGCGATCTGAATCGCTGCGAGTACGACTCCTTCATCCGCTTTCTTGCAACGCTTCCGCTTAGCGATCTACTAGGGTATGTAGATGCACTCACCTTCCCCTCGTTGCTAGATTACTCCATAGATTGATCTTGGTGATGCATAGAAAATTTTAAATTTCTGCTACGATCCCCAACAGATAAACCGCCAAGCCCAATAAAAACTGATGATGACAAAACGGACGATGTAGTCGTTACTGGTGTCAGCTATACAGCCCCAGGAAACCCCACTGTTCTTGCAAAACATAGCACCAAGGAAGAATTTGCTGCTATAGATAAGGGCAAGTGGAAGGCAAATCTATAAAGTTATGCCCATCTCAGCGCCCAAGACATCGATTTCGGGTTTTTTAACCGGCTATACACCAGCCATGATTATGATGCCGGGTTATTGAATATGATGAAAGAGTGATATGAGGTAAACACTGCTGATTTCTACATAACAATTCTTCCCTCATAATCAATTTAGTACCACCAACTCTAGTAATCCCCAAGGGCCGGTTCATAATCCTGATATGAATCGGGACTTTGTAAAAAAATACTTCAACCTTCCCTGTGTAGCCCCTAAGGGCCGCTTTATCTTTTCAAGATGAACCGGGTCTTGTTACTATATAACTCAATATGCATGTACAAATCTATGTAAACTGATGAACAACCAAGCTGCATGATGGTAGCAAGATCCATAGTCTTGAATTTGAGCAAATATGCATTAGCCCCCAAGTGCCAAGTATATGACTTGTCATGTGCTTGGGACTTTGTAATAATTTTGGAGAAAAGCAATAGCCATTAGCCCCCAAGTGCCAAGTGCATGACTTGTCATGTGCTTGGGACTTCAAATGTATACTGCCAACTCACAAATTGCATACTTCTTGCAGGCTGAGCTTAACAAAAAGGAAACCCAAGTCGCCGACCTTCGAGAGAATATCAAAACCCAACAAGCCGAGACTTCCAAGGAAAAAGAAGAGCTGACCAATGCTTTAGCAGCTATGGAAAAGCTGAAGGAGAGCTTTAAAAGCGAGTGAGCCGGCTGGGATATAGAAAAGGCCACTTTGCTGAAAAGGGCTGAAGACGCTGAAGCGGCCCTTAGTCCGGTCGCGGAAGAATTAACTGGCTTAAAGCGGCAGATAACTTCCATGACTACCGCTGTATTTGGAGAGTAATCATCATCACAAACGTAAACATGTTTTATGAAATAGACGGCTAGTTTACCAATCTTGTCACTGCAGGGAGTCGTGTTGCTCGTCTAGGCTCTGACATGCATCAAAGTCTGAAAGTGGCCTATACCTTTATAGAGAAGCTATATACCGGTGTTCAACGGGTTATCTGCACAGCTTCGCATAATAAACCTCCCCCAACCTTGATCAAGGATACTTTGGTAAGACTAGCTGTGATGCCAGCTCGGATTGAAGAACTTAAGAAATTAGCTGCCAGGGCGAGTGCTCTTACCGCATTAACCCGGGCCAAATCCTGGATATCAGATCTTGACCCGGTCGATATTGGAAACGGCTTCCCGAGCATAAAAGAAGACGGGTCAGATTTTGATAATGATGACCTCAGAGCCTTGACATGGGAGATGCATCCATTGGCGAGCGAATTGGCTGAAGAAACTGATCTGTCACATTATCAGGCGATTTATGATGCCAACAACAAGAAAGTTAATCCACCAAGTTGCAACGCTCCAAGACTAACTCCGTCAATCCGTAAGCATACCTATGCTCCTGATGTTGACCCCTCCTCACTTATAAGCGATGAAGTTATATTCAGAGCCTTAACTAGAATCGATTGGTCAACCAATGACTTCCAGCAACTGGGTAGAGAAGAGGAGGATGAACCGGCACAAGATGATCTACAACCGTCAAGCCAACCCGAGCCAGATGCATAAACCGGTGGCCGGTTTAGCTTATTCCTTCTGTAGTACTTGTTTGAAAACAATTATTCTTGAGGGCCTCAATCCGCCTTGTCATAGGCCAGTGAAAACTCCTTATCTGCTATGCCATCGTGCATTTGTACTTTGCATGACACTGTTAATCCGCCATTTTGATATGTGTTGTGTCTGCTTATGATACTTTAGCACCATGGAATCTGCTTTTGCAAAAAAGCCAAAAACATGTCTAGCGGTGTACCGCTAGACGGGTTATCTTGCCAAATAACATAGTTTATAACCATGGCTAGGCATAAAAATAACCATATATACTGTAAAACATACCATACCTGTGATATTTTATCACACTGCTGGATCAGCAAGGTAGTATAATAAGGGTGATAACCCATAACTTGAATACTGATATTCCTTAGCTGTTGCCAGTTTATGAACGGGCCCAGACCAGGTTTAAATAGCATAGATAAATTACACTCATAGAACATTATAAACCAAAAAAACCAAAAAAGTTTGAAATAGTCATAATTGTGGTGTTGCAATGATCAAGAGGGTTGAAGCGATGGTTCGAATACGACCAAAGCCCCCAAGTGATTTCCCTGGTGGCCTCATGCCTATCAAGAGGTGTAGCCATGGTTCGAATACGACCAAGCCCCCAAGTGATATCCCTGGTGGCCTTATGCCTATCAAGAGGTGTAGCTATGGTTCGAATATGACCAAGCCCCCAAGTGATTTCCCTAATGGCCTTATGCCTATCAAGAGGTGTAGCTATGGTTCGAATACGACCAAGCCCCCAAGTGATTATGTGGGCTGTGCCCAAGGGATACCCATGTTTGAGCTGTGCTATGCATCAGACTCTCTTTGGTCCCTTTAATTCGGGCTTTAAGCCTCAAAGTAGATCAGAGCCCTGCTCATATGAAGTTTGTGATATTGGCTTGATAGCCGGATTACCAAGGTAACAGAGTTGTGCTCTTATAATATGGGCTTGATAGCCGGATTACCAAGGTAACAGAGTTGTGCTCTTATAATATGGGCTTGATAGCCGGATTACCAAGGTAACAGAGCTGTGCTCTTATAATATGGGTTTGATAGCCGGATTACCAAAGTAATCAGAAACTCATGTAAGAGAACGACAGAAGCCCTGCTTTAGCAAGGATGTCGGTTTATTATATCAATCATAATATATACATTGTTTAAATATGTACATACAGAGAGCTTGTGGCTCACGTGTAATATGGCCTAAGCTGAGCAATATTCCAGGGCCGGCAGGTCCCCTCCTCCGACGTGCATGAGTCCTTGTGGTCTCGAACATCAATAAGGTAATATGACCCATTGTTTAGATTCTTGCTGACCACAAAGGGTCCTTCCCAAGGTGGGGATAACTTGTGCATATCAGTCTGATCCTGGATGAGCCGAAGAACCAGATCACCTTCTTTAAAAGTTCTGGTTTTAACCCGGCGTCTGTGGTAACGGCGCAGGACTTGCTGGTAAATCGCTGAACGAGCCGCTGCAATGTCACACTCTTCATCTAACATGTCAAGTGCTTCCTGACGTGCTTTTTCATTGTCAGCTTCAACATAAGCCGCCACACGGGGCGAGTCATGACGGATGTCACTAGGGAGAACTGCCTCTACTCCATAAACCATGAAAAGGGCGTATAACCCATAGACCTGTTGGGGGTAGTACTAATGCTCCATAACACTGGAGGTAACTCCTCGACCCAACAACCCAGCGTCCTCTGTAAAGGAACCATAAGTCAGGGTTTGATACCTCTTAAGATCTCTTGATTGGCTCTCTCAGCTTGACCATTAGACTGGGGGTGAGCTAATGATGATATATCAAGCCGGATATGCTCACGTTGACAAAAATCTTCCATAGCTCCCTTTGAAAGGTTAGTGCCATTATCCGTTATAATGCTATGTGGAAAGCCAAAGTAGAAGATCACCTTCTTCATGAATTGAACTGCCATCGCTGCATCACATTTGCTCACTGGCTCGGCCTCTACCCATTTAGTAAACTTGTCAACTGCCACCAAGAGGTGGGTCTTCTTATCCTTGGATCTCTTAAAGGGCCCCACCATATCAAGCCCCCAGACTGCAAATGGCCAAGTAATTGGAATCATCCTTAACTCCTGAGCCGGAACATGAGCTCGACGTGCAAATTTCTGACAACCGTCACACCTTCTAACCAAGTCCTCAGCATTAGCATGAGTCGTCGGCCAATAAAAACCATGACGAAAAGCTTTGGCTACCAGAGATTTTGAACCGGCATGATGACCATAGTCCCCTTCATGGATCTCACGGAGGATCTCACAGCCTTCTTCCGGAGACACACAATGCTGAAACACCCCTGTAACACTGCAATGATGCAACTCTCCGTTGACAATAGTCATTGACTTGGACCGCCAGATTATCTGTCTGGCCAAAATCTCATCCTTAGGTAACTCGCCCCGGGTCATATACGCCAAATAGGGAACTGTCCAATCTGGGATAACATGAAGAGCCGCCACCAATTGAGCCTCCAGGTCAGGAATAGCCAAATCCTCCTCGGTGGGTAACTTGACCGACGGGTTATGAAGGACATCAATAAAAACGTTGGGCGGCACCAGTTTACGTTGAGAACCCAACCGGCTTAAAGCGTCTGCTGCTTCATTCTTCCTCCGGTCCACATGCTCAACTTGGTAACCCTTGAAATGACCAGCGATAATATCCACCTCTCATCGATAAGCCGCCATGAGTGGATCCTTAGAGTCCCAAGTACCTGATACTTGTTAAGCTACCAAATCTGAGTCACCAAAGCACCTAACCCGGCTTAAGTTCATCTCCTTAGCCACTTGAAGACCGTGGAGCAAAGCCTCATATTCAGCTGCATTTTTAGTGCAAGGAAACATTAAACGGAGGACATAACAAAATTTATCACCTCGAGGGGAAGCTAGCACAACTCCAGCCCCCGAGCCCTCCAATTGCCTGGACCCATCAAAGTGAAGAGTCCAATATGTGTTATCCGGCTTTTCCTCTGGTCTCTGCAATTCTATCCAGTCATTGATGAAATCCACAAGTGCCTGGGCCTTGATTGCCGTTCGAGGCATATACTTTAACCCGTGAGGTCCAAGCTCAATGGCCCACTTGGCAACCCGGCCAGTTGTCTCCCTATTTTAGATTATATCCCCCAAAGGAGCAGAGCTGACCACAGTGATGGGGTGACCCTAAAAATACCGTTTAAGCTTCCGGCTTGCCTTAAAACCTCATAGACCAGCTTCTGCCAATGTGGGTATCTCTACTTGGACTCAATGAGTACCTCACCGATATAATAAACCGGCCATTGAACCGGATATTCCTTGCTTGCCTCCTTCCGCTCTACCACAATAGCCACACTGACAGCCCGGGCATTAGCAGCCACATATAACAGCAATGGCTCTTTATCAATGGGAGCAGCAAGGACGGGAGGCTCGGCTAACTGCTTCTTCAAGTCCTCAAATGCCGCATCAGCCGCATCACTCCAGACAAAATTATCTATCTTTTTCATCATCTGATACAGAGGGATAGCTTTCTCCCCCAACCGGCTGATAAACCGGCTCAATGCTGCAATACGACCCGCCAAACGTTGAACATCATTGATGCACACCAATTTAGCCAGAGAAGTGATTGCTTTGATCTTTTCTGGGTTAGCCTCAATACCCTGTTAGACACTAGAAAACCCAAGAGCTTGCCTGCCGGTACACCAAAGGCACACTTGGCCGGATTAAGCATCAACTTATAAACTCGGAGATTATCAGAAGTTTCCTTCAAATCATCTATCAACGTTTCCTCCTTCCTGGACTTGACAACTATATCATCCACATAAGCATGAACATTGCGCCCAATCTGAGTATGAAGACAATTCTGCACACAGCGTTGACAAGTCGCCTGGGCACTCTTGAGCCCAAAAGACATAGACACATAGCAGAAGGCTCCAAAGGGAGTTATAAAAGTTTTTTTCTCCTGGTCCTTAACCGCCATCTTGATTTGATGATAACCAGAATAAGCATCCAGAAAGCTCAAACGCTCATAACCCGTCGTAGCATCAATAATCTGATCAATACGCGGGAGAGCGAAAGGATCGGTCGGGCAAGCCTTGTTTAAATCTGTGTAGTCCACACACATACGCCAAGTGCCATTTTTCTTAAGTACCAGCACCGGGCTAGCCAACCACTCAGGATGAAACACTTCAACAATGAACCCAGCTGCCAGGAGCCGGGCTACCTCCTCACCAATAGCCTTACGCCTTTCTTCATTGAAACGACGGAGAAACTGCCTGACCGATTTAAACTTAGGATCAATATTAAGAGTGTGCTCAGTGATTTCCCTCGGTACACCTGGCATGTCATAAGGTTTCCATGCAAAGATGTCCCGGTTCTCACGGATGAACTCGATGAGCGCGCTTTCCTATTTCGGATCCAAATTAGCACTGATGCTAAACTACCTGGATGAATCGCCAGGAACAAAATCAACTAACTTGGTTTCCTCAGCCGATTTAAACTTCAATGCCGGATCATACTTTGTAGTTGGCTTTTTCAAAGGAGTCATATCCGTCGGATCAACATTGTCCTTATAAAATTTCAACTCCTCTGTTGCACAAACCGACTCAGCATAAGCCGCATCACCTTCTTCACATTCCAAGGCTATCTTTCAGCTCCCATGTACCGTGATGGTCCCCTTATGACCTGGCATCTTGAGTTGCAGATAAACATAACAGGGCCTTGCCATAAACTTAGCATAAGCAGGCCGTCCAAACAGAGCATGATAAGGGCTTTTGATTTTCACCACCTCAAAGGTCAATGTTTCGGATCGGGAGTCATACTCATCTCCAAACGCAACTTCTAGAGCTATCTTACCAATTGGATATGCTGACTTACCAGGCACCACACCATGGAAAACAGTGTTTGACGGTTTAAGATTTTTATTCGTCAACTTCATACGACGGAAGGTTTCATAATAGAGGATGTTGATGCTGCTCCCTCCGTCCATGAGCACATTGGTGAACTTATACCCTCCAACCTGAAGTGCAACCACCAATGGCAGATGACCTGGATTATCAACCCGGGGCGGATGATCCTCTCGACTCCACACAATGGGCTACTCGGACCAGCGCAAGTACTCGGGGTACTGCCGGTTCAACGGAGTTTACTGCCCTTTTATGAAGCTTCTGATCCCGCCTACACAAACTTGTGGTGAAGACATGGTATTGCCCGCTATTCAGCTGTTTCGGGTTACTCTGATATCCAGACTGCTACTGTTGATTCCCCTGACCAGACTATTGATGATAGCCCCCCTGATTGCCTTGACTGCCCTAATGACCTTGATGACCTTGAAATCCAGAGCCTGAACCGCCACCACCGTAACCCGGCCCTTGTGAACTGAATCCTGGACCACCTCCCGGTCCATGGTTACTTTGAAAAAGATTTGCATTCTTGAACTCCTTCATGATGTAACAATCCTTCCAGAGATGAGTAGACAGTCTCTGATGTGTACCATGCTTCGGGCAGGGCTGATTCAACAAATGTTCAAGATTCATGCCTGACCCTCCGGTTTGCGGGGGCGGTCTACCCTTACGACCCTGGCCATCACTCTATGCATTGGTATTCGCCACAAAGTCCAGGTTATTATCAGCCTTGCGCTTACCATTACCTCATTGATTCGCCGCCGGGTTATTGTAACGCCCCGAGACCGATGTGCCAGGTGTCGTTCAGTTATTCGTTGTTGTTGTCTTGTCATTGGCTTGCGTGTTGCATTTCATCATGTCATCATGTGCATTGCATCATAATGTTTTCAAAACATGCATCCGTCCCGGTCTCCTCGTTCCGTCCGTTGTCCGTTCTGAGCACAGACACACTTGCACGCGCCCGCGGCACGTCCGAAATATTATTTTATAAGTGGCCGGAAAATGTTCTCGGATTGGGTTGAAATTTGGTGTGTGGTCTTATTATAGTGTAGACAGACCGCCTGTCCAGTTTCATCGCAATCGGAGTTCGTTTGACGCCCCAACGGA